>NW_026863611.1:0-139936 GCF_026571515.1 Ruditapes philippinarum
AAGGAGAAAGGATGAAACACAAACTGTCATCAAAGATGGCACTGTAAATGGTTATTTTAAACGCCGAATTTGTGTAACATTGCAGGCCTGACCTCTAAAGCACTCTGTCAAATACAGGATGTATGTGTCCGTAATATATCATATGTTTCCAAAACAAGTATAAAAAAACGTGAATGGTTAAGCTTCCAAAAAACAGAGAAAAGTTAGCCGGGTAATTTGATAAACCTTACAGTTTTTAAGACGGTCACTGATTGCTACCTTGTGAACATGGACTAGAGTTTTCATTTCAACTCAAATGTCATATGTTCAAGGTATTTTATGGCATTTATATTTTTATTTATATTGTTGTACATGTTTCTGGACAAACAAAAAAACGCATCAAAATTGTTCAAAGTTCGGTCAAATTTATAACAATTACTACCAATATTTTGAAGCTAGTTGTAGTTTGGCAAGCAAATCCAAATCTTTTAATTGTTGCTCAGTAAAATAATTCTCAGAGATAGCAAAAAATAGATAGCACATTGCCTTAATTGAATAAAGAAAAATAAAATATATATCAAGTGATAAAGATACTTTTACAGTTTAATACGTATGAAATAGGAAAATGCCGTTTACATGCTCTAGATGTCCGTACCATAGTGGTAAAGGTTGTTTGCCTCGTATTTACCAAGGACTGTAGATTTTTCCTTGTGAGGAAGCAATCAAGTTAGCTTACGAAATGTCATACTTGTTTTTCAGATGTAGGCTTGTGCTTAAAATAATGCAGACAGATATGCACTTGAGGTCTTTCTTCACTAACAGAAAAAAGATAAAACAGGAGTAACTCAAGAATAACGAACCCAACCAGAACTTTAAAAACTGATTAAATTTTTTATAAGCATTTTCCATTTATATCATTACTGTACAGCAATGCAATCATTTTTATTCAGATTAAAAACACAAGACTAGTAAGTGATAAAATCTTCTTTAATTGTAAACAATTATCAGCAAATAGAAACATGGAAAGTATTCGACACTTACAGTATGAAAAAAAAGCTGAAGCTTTACACTTTATATTAGATTAAGTCACTAAAAACGTCTTTATTGAAAGAAAACGTTTTGAAGATTAAAATTTAATGATGACAATCATAATTTTGGAAACAACAGCAATCATCGTTCTAGCTCTCTCCTTTATTTAATTTTTCAATATGTATGTGATATGACAAGAACACTATATTAAGAATGGTGAAAGCAACATTCATATGTTTCTAAATTCAATTTGTTGTTCTGTTATTTAACATGTTTATTGCTGCTTATTTGGCAACAAAGACAGTCGTTGCTCTTGACTCTTTTTTAAATCCGTAAATGTTCTCAAAACTATAAAGTTTGCATTTTTGTTCAACTTCTTCGCAGTCGCAGTAGCTGTAAGCAATGCAATGGGCATCATCCATATAAAATTGTTTACATTCTGCATTAGATATGTTCCTTTTGTCATCTTCACTGTGTAAATGCAACTCCCTTTAAGTACCTTTAATATCCGTGACGTTAAGATTAAGGTCTTTACTGGATTTCCCGATTAAAAGCAGGGATTTCCAGTTTGCATTTTGGTCTCCAGATATATTCTTAGCTGTGCTGTACATGTAACAAGTATGATATTGGTAACTACGTCTGTCACAAGTATCACAATAGTCGTCTATTGCGACACAATCGATAAGCTTCAAACAATGGTCGATGCATTCCTTATAAGATGAAACTATTGAATCATAGTGATTATATAATATTGTACTATCAAGCATTAATCCGGGTGATAGAGACTAAAATGATTCCACTTCACCTCTCGAAACCATATCCTGGCAATATATGCGCTTTGATTCAGAGATAGTTTTTGCAATATGGGCGAGATTAACTTTTAATTCGGCCACATCCAAATACTTCTCTGTAAACAGCTCCTCTATAGACGAAAGTTTGTAAGCTAGATGGCACAGGACTGTCCTTCACGGTTGAAGCCCAAGTCATCGCGTCGCCATTTGCAGGGGGTGCTGCCCCAACTGAAATTGTTATCGTTTCTACAGATTTTGAAAATTCAGAAGCCTTTTCTTTTTGGGAAGAATCCATAGAAAATCCTCCGCAAACACTGACAATACCAGAGTAGCTGGCAGAAATAGCAACGTTGACTCCACTCTCAATTGAAGTTTCGTATTTCTTTGATTCCATTTTATGTTCGTACGTAAATCTTGCTCCAAACGTGACTCAATCAAACCGAGTCTGCAATTCTTATGATATTTTGTTGTGATTAATGCTTCCGAGGGATCACTTGTTTCCTGAATTCAGTAGGAAAATGAGTACCATATGTGTCAAAAAAATTCTAAATATACATCAGTTGAATTTGTCTTATCTAATCTTTTGACCCAGCTTAGAAATATAGGGTCTAGTGGGGGAGGAGACCGCTTGACTAGTTTGCTGAAGTAATAATTGCAGCTGGCCGAGGAGAGAATGCAAACTGACTCTCCAGTAGATATTTCTGACGAAGATTCCTTATAACCGGCGCTTGCAGAAAAGCTTGCACCCCATCCACCACCACTTACACTTGCAGCCACTGATAGTGAATTTGCAAACTCGTATTGTGTTTGAACGATATTCAAAATGTAAAAGACGTAATGCACGACACGTCCGCGACCACAACAAAACCTTGTGGGACACTGTAGCGACAATCGGCTGTTTGCTTTCCGTTTTCGTAATTGGCAGCAAAGATCGGGTACGTAAAACCAGGGTCATGTCCAGTTGCCAGAGGAAAGCCACGCAATATGTTGTAACCCATTAAAGCATAGTCGATGTCCGGAAAAGAAAGCTTAAAGTGAGTCCCTTGACATTCTTGGAGTAGATAGTCTTGGCGCATTCCTGCATTCAGATAAAGCATATACTAGAATTGTTAGTGCTTAAAAAGTTAATGCAATTCATGAAAATACTCACGTCATGTATAACTGGAACAAAATGTAACAATTGGTTGTTTATTTCCGTTGACTGTTTAACATTTATTTTAGACATACTGTGTAGGTAGTTAGTTTAAACGTTGCCTTATTTATATTTACAATTTTTGTCTTTCTGTACGACTGTGTATTTTGTAAGTTACTACTATGGAACTGATTCTTTCCCAATTTGAGGTAAAATGGATAAATGTAAACTAAATCGAGTCTTTTCTACTTTTTAAATGTTATCTAATTTTGAATCTATTAAGCATAATTATTTTAAGTTGTTTAGATTGATTATGTATTGCCGAACTATTTACCAATATTCAGATAATGTTTCTGCGTATTGTTTGATTGTATATGTCCACCAAGTAATCCAAGTATGGAAGCAGTTTTAAATGGTCTAGGTTTTGAAAAATATCTGGTATATCTTGATGATGTTTGTATTCTTGGGAAAACGTTTACCGAGTCACTTGAAAATTTATGTTCTGTATTAACAAGTTTCAGACAATATCTCCAGACAAAAATTGTTTTTAATGCCATCAAGTTTCTGCTAAGGGCATAAGTTGTGATCCTTCAAAAATTCAGTGTATTAAGGATTGGCCTACCCCCAAAAATAAGCATGAAATCTTTTCATGGCTGGAAATATGTGGTTACTAGATAGGTTTGCAGAAATTGCATAACCATTGACATAACTGACCCGTAAAAAAGTTTAAATGGGGTCAATCCGAGAATGATGCTTTTGAAAATTTAAAAAGCTGTTAGATCAATTCATCAATATTAGGGTTCCCTGATGAAAATGGAAGCCAGTTTATCTTAGATAATGATGCAAGTGTAGATGTCATATCTGGAATCATTTCACAAGTACAAAATGGACACAAAAGAGTCTTAGCTTATGGCAGTAAAGTTTTAAAATGCCGCGCAACAAAATTATTGCACGACAAAGCATTAACTTTTGGCAATCGTACATTTTGTGCAACATTTTAAGCATTATTGGCTAGATAAAAGGTTTCTGATAAGATCAGACAATAAGAGCTTAACCTATTTACAAAAGCTTAAAGAACCAGAAGGGTTACTTGCACGTTGGATCAGTATCTTAGGTTTATATGAGTTTGAAATACAATATAGAGAAGGATCTCATGAAACTTTGGCAATTATTGGAAGTTCTTAAGATAAAAGATAATGTTTTTTATCACAAATCGTATAATGATAATGATAGGGTCACTATGTTACAATTTGTAGCGCCTGAAAATATTAGGTCAATTATTTTTAATGAGCTTCATTGCCAGAGATATTCGGGTCACCTTGGGAGGGACCGTACTGTTGATGCCATCAAACTTAGATTTTACTGGCATAGTATGTCTGACAATATTGCCCGTTGGGTTCGCCAATGCGAAACTTGTGCTAAATGGGAGAGAATTCGAATCTCATTTGTTTTCAGAAATCTGTCGTAGACAAAACCCGAACGTGTCCATATAATCCAAAATCGGATGGCACTATTGAACGAAATAATAGAACAATTCTTCAAATGTTGACTCATTTTGTTTCTGTAGAACAAAATCAAAAAGACTGGGATGATCATTTGTGCTATATTATGACAGCTTATTTTGCTACCCAACATTGAATTACTGGCTGTTCACCCAATTTGTTAATGTTAGGGCGCGAGGTAGATAAAATATGATAAACAAGATCAACAAGGAAAGGCGGCGTTCAATGAACGCAACCCCCACATGATAACCCTATAGACTTAATGGTAGGCTCTCCACCAGGCCGGCCTGAAAATGAATGCACAATAATATATGTTGAATGGGTTAGATCAACCATGAGGCAATCATATTCATTTGCCTATGAGAAATTAGGTATAGCTGCAATTAGGCAGAAAAAATATTATGATAGAGGTTTGAAACCGAGGGAATTTGTAAAGGGAGACTGGGTTTGGAGGTGGTACCCTCCATTAGCTGATAAAAGGTTATGTCAAGGTTGGACAGGACCCTATTTAGTGCTGTCTAAAATAACTTATTTAACATACAAATACAGAAATCTGAAAGTTTTATACCCATTGTTGTCCATGCGGATCATTTGAAACCTTTTGAAGGGAAAGTTCTAGCACATAATTGGGTAAAGCAAAATACATTTGTACCAGTTTTCTATTTTTCTATTGGCAGGCATATCAATAAGTACTGATATTACCAATGACCAATGATTCGGAGAATACATGTTTGTTTTCTCAAAATAATGATTTGCCTGTTTCTCCTAAAACTATTTCATTTGTTCCTAGATGAAGACGAGATAGGATAATAAAGCCTCTTGAAATTTACTCAAAAAGTAAAAATACATATATACGAGGGCTGTCCGGAAAGTTCGTAGACAAGGCTCTTAAATCATTAAAAGCAGTCATATCAATATGATGATTGAATATTTTGCTAAAGAATTTATCTGCTACATATTTCTAAATTAAAAAACATGATAAAAGAAATATTCGCAAAGCGCTGATCACCATGGCAACATGATCAACGAATCACGGAGCACTTTGATTTCATGACGATAGCTACTCGAATAATAAGTTGCTAAAAGTTGTAATTTTAACGCAAACTCTCGTTTTAATTTTGTGACATCATGAGATACTATTACATGATATTTAGTGAAAATTATGACGTCATACGCAGATAAACAGCTTGTTAACCATGATTATAGCAATAGAGGTGCAAAAATTTTGAGTTGCAAAAATGACGTCAAATTCACGGACGGAGCAACGTAATGATTTTAACTTTATAGCAACGCTAATATGGCACCAACTGAGATTTTAACTTTTACTTCAAAAACAAAACCAACCATAAAATGTTTAAGTCAACAGTATATCGTATAAGAAACGCTGCAGACGACCAAAGGTAGCATGGGCAAAATATCGTATATTGCGTTACAACAACCTAAATGAAAAAGACAGGCATCTCACACATTGCATGGGAACCAGTGACATTTTTGTTTTTAAATAATAATTTTAAATATGAAATTCATAAAGTAAAAGGAACATAACATGTGTTAAGTATACGCCAGGCAGGTACGATGGCTATTGAAATCGGAAGAAATTGAAAAGTGGGTATGCATAAGTTAATTTGACGCCGTTGACGTTGTCAAAGTGCTCCATGATGATGTATATATGTTGTAGGTAATTACTGTTAAAATACAAATGCAAGTTCCAGTTCAGTAATTTTTGGTAAATGTGTTCACTAAATATGTATATTTTTGCTGACAAAATTTGTACAACGTATGTATTGTTATACAATAAAAAATGACGAAGTATATGAACTTTCCGGACATCCTCGTATTCATATGTTTTATTTCTACATCTAAAGAAGAAAGATATCTTCTTACTTTTATACGCATTTTTACTTTACACTAATTATATGAGATAAATTTTTGAATGTTGTAATTGTAAGTGCAAATTAAATACATAAAAAACGGTAATTACTTGTCTATTTTGTCATTAATGTTAATTGTAAATAATACTTTTGTATATTTATTTATTTAATGCAAAATGTTCTATTCGTAATAATGTTCAGGTAAACATGATTATAATAATATATAACTAATATGATATGCTTCAGCGTGGTTCTGTGTTATGCAGACATGTGCATACATTAGATGTGTTTGAAGTATTTCACCTTCATGAATTTGTATCATAGACTTTATGTTAATCTTTTATAATTATATGATTATGCCAGTATCAAGGGAAAGAACTCATGTAATCTTAAGTTTTAAGTACATGAACATTCATGTAAGAGTTGTTCATCCTATACTTTTAAAAGTAAATGTTAAAATATATATATATGAGGTTGAGTACATAATTTAGTTGATATTAGGTATTAAAAAATGTTACTCAAAATTCTTGTGAAATAATGTTGAAGTATTAAAATGATAGAGTAAACAAAATCTAGTAACCTTCTTTATGTAAAAATATTGTTTTTGTGATATCTTGCAGTTTGTTTGAAATGGCACAAGCTCAACTTCAAGGCCATACTCAGAAAGACCATTATAGTCAACATCTGGAGACATGTGCCCAGTCAGTAAATGCGAATATGTAAAATACTTTCAGCAGCCAGCAATGTAGTATACCCAAAATGCAGCCTTTACATAAAATTTTATTTATTCATCGGGATCAGACAAAATTATTGGTTTATTGTGATTTTTCCAGCCTTCTCAGTTTTGTCCCCTTCCCTGTGCCCATTGACTTTGTGGGGCTGTTGTTCAATCATTTATTTGTTTTCTTTTAATTCCTAATCAGTAACAAATTATTTATCATTTAGTGATTAAACTGTCCATGCTGACTTGTGTCCTGTCCTGTTTTTGTTTGGGGTCCGCCTGGGCTCCTTGCCACTAGTTCTTGTTTGCTGGGTCATATGGGGGTTGCGTTCATTGAACGCCGCCTTTCCTTGTTGAGCTTGTTTACCATATTGACTTCCTGTAAATTTACAGGAAAGAACTTAATATAAAAAAGAGTTTTCATTGGCCATTTTAAAATTACTAAATGAAATCTAGGAATCATATTGGTCATTCTAAAATAAAATGGAAAGGATAGTTCTGGTCATTCTAAGATAGTAAATGTGGATAGTTCTTGCCATTATGAAATGAAATATAAAAGTAATTTCTAAAATAAAACGTACAAGATAGTTCTTTAACTTTCTAGTTAAATTGCTCAGATATTTATTTAAGTTATGTTTAACAATACATCTTGCATTCAGATCTCATAACATTTTGTAGTGTTTGTTTGTTTGTTTGGATTTTTACGGCACGTCAACACATAACTGGCCATATTACGGCCTGTGAAAAATCATGACATTCAAGAAGGTTTATTATTTTTAATGGATATTAAAACAGAAAGCGAGTCAGAAAATATCACAAATTTATCGTGGGTATGCTGTGCTATGTATGATAATGCTAAATCGATAGCTTTTGCTTCAGCAGTAAAAATTGATGCATTATCTGGTAACCTCACACTAGATGTAAAATTATTTTCAAACACAGCCGCACCTACTTTGCAACCTTCTTTTGAACCGTCCGTATAAATATGTATAAAATCTTCATGTTCTTAGAAATTTCTCTTTGAAGTATTCAGGTGAATTTGATGACTTTTTATATTTGAAAGGTTAATATTTATTTTCGGGGAATTATAAGTCCAAGGTTGAACATCCTCATCGTCATTTTGAAGGATACTGTCTGGATTAATTTTAAGTTTATCTAAATCATCTTTTAAACGAAGGCCTAATGGTTTAATTTCCTTTGGTTTGTTAACAAATTTGTCAGTATAACTTGGTTTGAAAATAATATCTTTAGCTGGATTTTTGCTATTAGATGAAATTCTAGTAGCGTATTGAAGTGATAGCTTTTTTCGACGAAGATGAAGCGATGGTTCCCCAGCTTCCGCATATAGACTTTCTACAGGTGAAGTGCGAAAAGCACCTAAAGCTTAACGTAAACCCTGGTGATGTATGGTATCTAGCATTTGAAGATATGATTTTCTTGCAGACCCATATACTACAGAACCATAATCTAATTTTGATCGGATAAGACTTCTGTATAATTTCAGTAATGTGGAAGAATTTGATCCCCAATTTGTACTTGAAAAAACCTTAAGTAAATTTAAAGCTTTTAGGCATTTAGTTTTCAAATGTTTAATATGTGGTATAAAAGAAAGTTTTCTATCAAATATAAGTCCTAAAAACCTAGCTTCATCAACTACTGGAATTTTAGAACCAGATATGCAAAGTTCAGGGTCATTATGTTGTTTCTGCAATCGACAGAAATGAACGCATTGAGCCTTTGACTTTGAAAATCCAAAACCATTTTCCATTGCCCACCCTTGAATTTTATCTAAATTTTGTTGAAGTTGCCGTTCAACTGTTCTCACACCCTTCGATCGATAACAGATTAGAAAATCGTCTACATATAGAGAACAATCTATGCCTGGTGCAAGAGCGCTAGCAATATTGTTCATTTCAAGGCCAAAAAGTGTAACAGAAAGTACGCTTTCCTGAGGAACACCTTGCTCCTGCTGGTTGTCCTGAGAAAAAGTTGAACCAAGTCCCACTTCAAAGTGCCCATCGTTAAAAAATCCAGAAATGAAAAGAGGAAGTCTGCCATCAAGTCCAGCATCCTTCAGACCCCTCAGGATACCATATTTCCAAGCAGCGTGGCAAGCCCCCCCCCCCCCCAAAGCAAAGAAAACCGACACCAGGCGCCGTCCATTCACAAAGGCCTCTCCAATAAAAGTCTCAAGTCGTACAAGACGACCGCCTGCACCTCGCCGCCCACGAAAACCTGACTGAAAACTAGTGATAATTCCACCACTCCCCAGACACCAAACCAACCGACCACTTATCATTCTCTAGAATGTTTTGCAGAGGCAAACCGCAAGCGAAACTGGACGACAATTTATAGGGTCAGCCGAATCCCTTCCAGGTGTAGGGATAGGAATAACCAACGCATCCCTCCAAGTGTTGGGAAACTCACCAGACACCCAAACCCCGTCAAAAACCTCAAGAAGCAAGTCTAGAGATTAGGGTGGTAAATGTTTAAGAAACTGGTAGTAAACCTCGTCCGGGCCCGCAGCACTATCACTTGCAGTTTTGATTGAATAAAAAAAGTCATCAATAGAGAAAAGGGAATTACAGTCTTCGTCGTTTGCCGAAGCAAAACTAATATGCTCCTTCTCAGCCTTACCCTTATGCTGCTGAAATTCATCCGAATAACTGCCCGAAGAAGAGCCCCCTTCAAAAGCCTCAGCCAAAGTCCCCGCAATATCCGTCTCCGTCCCGGCACATTGGCCATCACCAGCCTCCATGTGAACAGTTGGACCCTTTTCATACTTACCACCCATCTTTCGCACTGCATCCCACACCTTCCCAACAGGAGCATTTGAATTAATATTTGAAACATAAGACTGCCATGATTGGCGTTTAGATTGACGCACCGATCTTCCAGCTCCGGCTCCAAACATTCTATAATTTTCAAGGTCCTCCGTTGCAGGGCCATGTTCAAACTTTTTGAGTGAAGCCTTACGTATACGAACGGCCTCATTACATTCATCGTTAAACCATAGTTTCTTGATTTTGTTACTTTTATTATTTTTTTTAATGGAACAACTTTGCAGGCAACCGCATGCAATGCTGAAGAGAACGTTTCAGCTATATCACCAGAGGTGAAATCAAATTCATTTTTTGCTAGATCAATAGAACAGAGCCTAGTAAATGTTTCCCAATCCGCTTTCTTAAATTTAAAAATCTGACGTCCCTCATCAAGTACATAGCAGAGTGGACAATCGAGAGGTCGATGCAAGAAAACGCACCCGCAGCTTGATGCAAATATGCAGGTGACCGACCGTTTAATAAACAAAGCCGAAAGCCATCTATCAACTTTTCAGCCATGTCACCCTTATCATTTGCAGATGCACCGCAAATAGCCTGCCCAACGC
Organism: Ruditapes philippinarum; assembly: GCF_026571515.1. Classification (NCBI taxonomy): domain Eukaryota; kingdom Metazoa; phylum Mollusca; class Bivalvia; order Venerida; family Veneridae; genus Ruditapes; species Ruditapes philippinarum. The sequence continues at coordinate 10,414 of NW_026863611.1, forward strand.
AATCCGATTCACGGTGACCAAATTTGAAGCATTTGCAACACCGCACCGGGTTCGGAATGTAAACCGCAACGCGAACGTTAAGGTAACCTACTCGCATCGATGATGGGAGAATGGGTGTGGAGAATGTTAGAATAAGGCTATTCTTTGGCAGTCGTTTACCATCTCTTGTAGACTGAATGCGCTTGACACCTGACACCTGCTGTGACCTCAACTCCTCAGCAATATCTGCTTCTAGCATTCCAGCAAGGTCAGAACATCTGATGACGCCCTTGCTGGAGTTTAGAGACTGGTGTGGTGTGGCAGTTGTGTCAATGTTAAAAAAGCTGGTACATTTCAGAATAATGTCTAATTGTTGTTTCCGCTCTACCTCTATCAAGAGTCCTCCATTGCGGAGTTTCTTGACAAATTTAGGTGTTCCAATTAAAGCCGAAAGTTGTTTTTCTATAATGAAGGGGCTAAGTTCAGTAAGTGATTTGGAGCCGGTTGATTTGATTATTAGAAAACGGGGAAAACTTCCATCAAATGAAATGTTACCACTTGAATCTTCTTGCGATTTTCATTTTATTGTTTGGGTATCCATGATTATAGATAATAAAATTCGTCTTCCGGGTTCCCCAGCCACCTCGGACTCCAACATGGGATGTGCGATGGAGACGGATATCCAGTCTCCGCACATCAAGGATACCAGAGAGATATACTCGTATAAATTGCAAATATTTACAACCTACACAATTAGCCCATTAGCCACCGCCTTCTTGGATATGTTATATTGTATTTATAATGCATATATGAAATATTGTTTTAACATAACAGCACCCATCATAGCAGTTTCAGGAGGAATTAAAGGTCAACTAGAAACACAAGTAGAAATAAAAATTTAAACTCAGATTTTTTTATTTTAAATAATTTGTGTGCATTGAATTGTATTCATTTCGGGACCGTGTAAGTTCAAAGAAATTTTCAAGTATTTAAGAAATATATATCCAAGGGCAAGGCATGACCAGCCGATTGACCAAAGCCGGGCTCACCCGTCTACCCTAAATCAGAGGCCAAAGCAGTGTGTTAGGAGTACTGGAGATCCCTGGGTATCCTTCAAATACCAGGACCCTCTTTTCTAGGTTACGGGACGCTGCCCACGGCAAACAGGCAGTCTGGGTGTTGGCCATATGTCCGTCATACTGGCGCACAGCAGTGCACCCCCATAACGGACATATGTTACTCCTCCTCACCACCTAGAGGTACCCAAAAGAGGAGGATTTTGTAGTGAACAGTCTATTTTACGTAAGAACTTACTGAGTTAATTTTGTATCAAATTTTGTCCAAAATAACAAGAATAATATCAGAAATTATCAGGTACTGTTATAATAAGTGTCTAATATATTATACGATTATTGGTGTGTTCAATTGATATAATGTGTATCATTTATATATATTTTCGCATATTAATCAAGAATTTATAAAAAAAAACAATTGCCTTACCCACTGGGTAGAACTTGGTGTTAGAAAATGAGTTCCCATACCGAAACACGACAGGTTTGTTAAGAAACACATACATCTTAAAGTGTTCCATTTTTCAAGATTAATAACCCTACAGGACATTATTATGTCATTGTTATGCAGGCTATAATAACATTTCTATATGATTTTGCATGGAAAACTAAGAACAAACATTAAATTATGCAAGTTAACCGGTTTTTCTTCTGCCGAGTATCTTTTTTAAAAGATACTTCTTGATTTTCATAATTTCAATTTTCAGGTACTGTAAGCATGTTCTAATTTTGTCCCGACGTAATTTTATAATTTAGTAATTTTTTTGTTTGTTATATTGTTTTGAAATTTGTTACTGACTATTTTTTGTTATAGTACTTGTTAGCAATTAAATATGTATCATGCTTTTATTCAAAATGTAAGGGAATTATACTGATCTGGATTACTGGACTGGCATCAATATCATCCTAATTGGGGAAATAATGTTTTTCTTGACATAAGAAACGGTCACTTTTGTTGTATAGGAAGTAGGTATTCCAACATTTCCGTTTCTACTCCCTTTAAACCTCTTTACTACATGTTTATTTGTTTCGAACTTGCTAACTTTTATGAAGAGATAATTTCCTGCCATATCCTAATTAGAATTAAAAAATCATAAAACTTCCGTCTAAAAGAATTACGAGGTAGATAAAAGAAAGGAAAGCACTTTAACAAGTAAACACGTAATTAATTCATATCTACTTAAACGGCACTTTCCATCCGGGAAATTTGCTTTGTGTAGCATCACCATAAAAAAATATGTTAATAAGCAAAGTTGAAAAACCGCAAAACAATTATAGATTAGGTCAAGTAATTACGGTTAACAAACCAATTTTTCAAATCATACGAAACAATGAAAAATGAACTACGAATGTTTAATTGTTTCTTCTTAACAGGAAAGCTGACCTCAACATTTCTCTTTATTAATGTTGTGTTCATTTAAATTTACACCAATCGAAGACCTCGACTATTATTCATAATAACCTCGGACTGAATACGGATTTGAAACAGTTTAAGATGTAAACAAAAACAAACTGTGTAATCTTTGTATAATGTATAACGAATCATTCAAAGTAAAATAAGGTATATTTCGGTACAATAATGACTGAAAATAAAATATTATAAACAAGATCAACAAGGAAAGGCGGCGTTCAATGACAAACCTGACATTCCAAATTAATTTAAAAACGCGAAATGATGTAGAAATAAAACCAAATCCGAATTAATGTAACCAAATAAACATTTTATACTTTCGGTTTCTAGAACAATTAAAAGTATATAAAATAATGTACTGTTAACATTTACTTTTATAAATTTTATTTAATTTAGGTGCACTTTTACTGTATATTTTGGAATAAACTATAAATTACTATTTGTTTACATGTTTAGATTCGTAGCGTATGTTTGGACGGTCTCTGTATTTTACTATTGTTTTCGAGGACCTTGTTCGATGTTTGACGAAACCGGCCGACAAGAAGCAATTGCTATTTAACAATGAAGCTGGTCCTTACCTTTTACTTTCAGCTATTCAATGGGTATCGCAAATGGTTAAATTCATGTTATGTAGATTTATTGCAATTTTATTTTCCTTTACATTTATTTGAATCAAACAAAATTTATTGTAGAAAAACAACACGTTAGTACTGGTTTGCTTCAACGGATGTTTAGTGTTTTTCAAAATATCATGTGCCAGAAAAAATAATGAGCACTTTGTTTAGTTAGAGTCATTTACACTTTAATAATGCAAATTGGTACATGCCATAACTCAATTTATCGTATAGACTTTTCTTCTTATGATAACTTTTAACAAAACCAACATCTATTACAAGTTTGCTTCTTTAAAAATTAATTGTTCAAATGGCGGGAAAGTTAGAACCTTTGATTGGTCGAATTGTATCTGTGAGCAATAGCAACATATCGACTATTTCCGCATGTTTGAAACATATTGTAACACTAAGTAACTTTTAATGAACATGTGACCTTTACGTGATAAGTTATTGAACTCTGTTTAAAATTCGCTGTGGAAAACAACTTGTATTTTGATAATATTATGATGGATAATGATGGATTCTTGGCAGAATGTATTTGCAAAATATATGTACCATTTAAATGTGATTCATATAAAATTTACACATCATTTACATATACAAATGTACTGCATCTGTAACATTCAATTAAGTATTTAGCATAATAATTGAATTACATGTACTTGCTTAATTTTAATGTCACTCTCAGAATATATACAGGTATATGCAGAAGTACAGATGCACTTCCTTTTTATTTTATTTTTACAAAGATCTATTACCAATACATTGAAACACATCTGTTGTTAATAATATTTTCATTTTCTTGTGCTTTTCGTTTGCAAACTTTCATTTTCAACCTTTAAAATGATTTGATGTTCATGAATGTTTTAAGTGTGTTTTACTCTACAGCTATGTTATAGAACTGTTCATGCTCATATGGGTTTTTGAAAAAGTAAATATGTGTATTATTTACTCATCATTTATTTGGCGCATTTTCTTGATAGAATGATGTTATTCGCCCTTATAAATGAATTTGTTAATTCATACGCTACTGTTTCAAAAATAGTAACGGATGAAATAACATTGAAGTTCTTATAAAATAATCTATTGACGAAAATATTTTTATATGGTTTGGTGGCATGGCCGACTGGTGGTTGACTCGTGTGACAAGCATTCTCAGGATTGTTGGCCGTGTGGGTTCAAATCCGTAGCGGACAAGCCGATGTTTCCTTGGGCAAGAAACTTAACACTCTTTACCTAATACTGAATAGTTCTAGGAACGGATTCGAGAGTGTTTTTATAAGCTTATAGCTTCAAACACAATTGAACTTAAACAAATTCTTATAAACTAAATATGGTAAAATAAGCCTCGTTTCAAATCGTTAAAGTCAAGCCCATTGTATAATATAGTAGTAGTAACCGATAAAACATGTATATTCATTTTGATTTATTTGCGTTATCGTTCAATACAAGGGTGATAGAAATATTCTAGTGCAAATATATCTCCTTAAGGTAAGATATATTCTTCTTAAATGTATAGAATTGAAAAATATGACACTGTACACGGCGAAAAGAAATTCAGTATTGCATGTGAATGTGATCTGGTAAAATGTTGCTGACGTAATGACAACTTATGTAACAACCGGATGTAATAATCATGATAAAATATGAGGAGTTATATGAAAAAATCATTTTTGTTAAAGTGTTTCTACATCAATTAAGACGTACATTTGGCTATGATGGATTCCACCAGACCTGATAACAATCAGCGCTTCCCGCGACGTCCCTGTGTTGTCAACACAGCAGGTTTGAAGTGATATGTTGAAGCCGTGAAATGTGCCCTTTACTTTATTTCAGACTTGTTATATTTTTTGGATCTTTGGGATAATTTATTCCGATACCTTTTTTGGTTAAATGATATTTTATTACAACTTTATAATACATGTAAGATATGAATAACACAAAAATAAATGTACATATAAGTAGGGCTACAAGTTATTGCAACATTAGCAGCAGCCATTCTAACAAAGTCTAACCTTAATAATATGTATTTTCTGGATAATTTCAAGAGAAAAGTTACAAATTATGATTTAACAGTGGAAGTGAGAAAATCAATCAAAACGCACACACGCACACGCGCATACACGCACGCACACTTATATATACATTTGGTATGAATTAACAATTTCGCTACATAAAATTTACATATAAATAAATTTAGATAGTTTTCCGATACTTTAACTGTTGAGAATTGAATATGGATTAAGCCGGGACTAGGGATATTGTGTAATTACAATTCATCACATAAACCAAGGCGTAGGAGTGTAATAATCCATCATAAAACGATTTTACACTAGTGACGCGATGTCATTTGTGATATTTACAAACATAGCGTAAAGATGCGCTAATGTTGGTGTATACTATAGTCCACTGCCTTCGCGATACCTCCTTTTTCAAGCTTTGTTAAACTTTTCAATGTAAACATTAACATAAAATGCTCCAAAAACTCTTAGATAAGTGTTAGTTTCAACGATGACTTTTATCAATATACACATGTTCTTTAAAGTAACAGTACATGGTTAGTTACATAACCATTGAATGCTTTAAAAAGATAACAGTCAACAGAATCAGGAGTATATATTGTAACGAAAATGTCGGATTCAAAGTTATTTCCACTTTGACAATTTACATTGTACACTTTTTGCACTTTACCAGTTCACAGAAACAACCAATGCTATCGTGTATTCTAATCATTTACAGTTCTGGCTAGAAAAAAATGTAACTTTGACAGACAAGATCAGCTAATGACGCACGCTAATTACATATCGACCATGTCACTCCCATTAGTTTACTGGTCAGGCTAACAATCTTACTATAGGCTATATGATCGACGCCAAGGATACTTCGTTGGTCATACATGTAAATAGCAATTTTGAACACAAAACAATAATTTTATTTAAAGTACATGCACACGTTTCTGATTTGCATATGCATAGCAATACAATGAAATAAATGAAACAAATAATTGTAAAATTGTCTGTATGAGAAATATGATTCATAATGAATGCCGACTTCTCGAAGTAAATGTACTTTTGTTTAATCATATGGTGACGATCACATTTGATCGATCTGCTTATTTTGCAACAAAGATGGTCGTTGTTCTTGATTTTTCTTCAAAACCCCTAACATTGTCAGAACTGTACAGTTTGCAATTTTGTTCAACTTCGCCGGAATCGCAATAGCTGTAGGCAATGCAATGGGCATCTTTCATACAAAACTGTTCACAGTTTGTTATAGTGATATTCTTTCTGTCGTCTATATCTTCTGCATCAAACTGCCTTGGACTACCTTTAATATCTGTTTCATCGAGTGTAAGTTTTTTGCTTGATTTTCCGATTAACAGCATGGCTTTCCAGTTGTAGTCCGCCTCTGCAGATATTGAGTTTGCTGTGCTGTACATGTAGCAAGTGTGATAATGGTTATTTTGACTTCCACAAGAATCACAAAATGTAATTGCAACGCAGTCAATAAGCTTCAAACAATGGTCGATGCATTCTTTGTTCGATAAAACTACTGAATCATAGTGTTTATGAAGTCTTGTTCGATCAAGCATCAATCCCGGAGACAGTAATTCGCATGACTCCACCTCACCTTTAGATATCAAACTTAGGCAATAATCACGCTTTGTTTCACGGATAGTTCTTGCAACACGGGCGAGATTTACGTTCAATTCTGCAGCATTCAAATACTTCTCTGTAAATAGCTCCTCTATAGATGCAAGTTTGTAACTAGATGGTACAGGACTTTCCTTTACAGTTGAAGCCCAAGTCATTGCGTCGCCGTTTGCAGGAGGCGCTGCTCCAACTGAAATTGTTTTCGTTTCCACTGATTTTGAAAATTCAGAAGCCTTTTGTTTTTGTGAAGAATCCATAGAAAATCCTCCGCCAACACTAACAATACCAGAGTAGCTTGCAGAAATAGCAACGTTGACTCCACTCTCACTTTGATTTTCGTATTTCTTTGATTCCATTTTATGTTCGTACGTAAATCTTGCTCCAAATGTGACTTCAGTAGGGAAGTGGGTACCATATGTGTCAAAAAATTCTATATATACATCAATTAAATTTGTCTTATCTAATCGTTTGACCCAGCTAAGAAAAACAGGATCTAGTGGTGGAGGTGACCGCTTGACTAGTTTGCTGAAGTAATAATTGCAGCTTGCCGAAGAGAGTATGTAAACTGACTCTCCAGTTGATATTTCTGACGAAGATTCCTTGTAACCGGCGCTTGCAGAAAAGCTTACACCCCATTCACCACCACTTACACTGGCAGACACTGATAGTGAATTTGCAAACTCGTATAGTGTTTGAACGACTTTTGATGTAAATGACGTAATGCACGACACGTCCGGGACCACAACAAGACCTTGTGGGACCCTATAGCGACAATCGGCTGTTTGCTTTCCGTTTTCGTAATTGGCAGCAAAGATCGGGTACGTAAAGCCAGGGTCATGCCCAGTTGCAAGAGGAAAGCCACGCAATATGTTGTAACCCATTAAAGCATAGTCGATGTTCGGAAACGAAAGTTTAAAGTGAGTCCCTTGACAATCTTGGAGTAGATAGTCTTGGCGCATTCCTGCATTTAGATTTAGCATATAGAATTGTTAGTGCTTAAATGGTTGATGCAATTCATGAAAATATACAATTTACTAGTTACTACTATAGAACTGATTCTTTCCAACTTTGAGGTAAAATTTCTTTCTGTTATCGTATATTTAGCATACACACATCATTTAAACCTGTACAAATACTTCAGACATTTAAACATTAGTCTTGTGTTTCGCAAAATCTTTTTACAAACAAATCATGGCTGCTTTTCGTGTATATAAAGTTAAAGACAATAATGTTATACGAAAGATTGGGCCAAAATGTTACTTTATATTTTATCGGATAAACACACTCTTTAGTATCAACTGATTTTAAGTCCAATACAAGTCTCAGTTTTATGATTTCAGGGTCTTTAAAGCTTACATCCATATTTAGCTAAATCGAGTCTTTTCTACTATTTAAAGATCCTGTATGTTTTGTAATTGACATCGATACCACTCATACGTTATTACATTATATATGTATATAATTATGCTAATACAACAATTTTCAAAACTCAAAGAATATGTTAAATATGTACTGCAAATATTTGTAAATATAAAATGTAATCTTTAAATTATATGCATTCATTTCTTATTGGAAAATTTGACTGAAAATTTAGAGAAAAAAATCTAATTACCTCCTTTTATTTACATGAAATATTAAATTCGGTTATATCTTTATAAATAATGCTTTTTGGAACTTACAATATTGATAAATCTTTATTTGGGCATCATATTTGTTATATAAGACCATGACAAAAATGTGTTACAGGATCTTTAAATGTTATCTAATTTTGAATTGATTAAGCATATTTAAAGCTCTTCAGGCTGATTATCTATTTCCAAACTATTTACCAATATTCAGATAATGTTTCTGCGTATTGTCTGATTGTATCTGTCTAAGTATTCCATTTGACGATGGAAGTACTTCCATCAAATCCCTGAAGTAAAATATTTAAATAAGCATAAAAACTAAATTGAATTGAAGTAAAATGAAGCAGCTAAGAATGCAGATCTCAAAATTTTCAAATAGTTAAAACAATTATATAGTAAAGCGTTCTTATTTTGTTTAAGAGGGTGACTTTGTGGTACATGCTGATGCTTACTGACCTCAAAGAGATGATAAGGCAACATGACCGGAATCAGTTAAAACATAGCTAAGCAAAGTTGATTATGTCATCCGGCAAACTTGTTTTACCATCACTTGCATCAACTTACTTTGCTACAAGTATTTTCTTGTATATTGGACTGGCATTTCCGTTGACATAAAATTTCATGGAAAATTGCTTTATTAAGGTAAGGAATTTTAAATACAATGGAATATGATAGAATATGAGGATAATTTATCTGACATATGTTTGCGGTTCGAATTAGAATATCCGTCCCTCGGGAACCCGCCTTTGGGCAAAAAACTCGGCAACATATGACAGATATTATTATCATTGAATGGCCAAATTGTAAATTTCTATGTTAACGTTTCAAAATCAAATACCGATACTGTGTTCACACATAATACATCTGAACATGTCAAATGATTACACCATCTCAATCGCTTTTCAGCTTTTTTATTTATTTGTAAAATGTTGCGAACTCCGTGTTCTATAATTTATTGTGTTCATGAATGAAAATATTAAAACGTTTAAATAGAATAAAACAATAACACGTACCTGTTAGCTTTTGTTTGAATATATACGATGTATATAAAACAGCTCACAACAATGACAAAAGCCGCTAGAAATACCAGAAATGTCTTATTCCTACTTATACAACCCTATAAGTAAAATTTAAAAAGGTATAGCAGTATACAAAATAGCATCATCAATTAAGTGTTAAAACATTTGTCTTTACAGCCATTCGCAATGTTTATAACAATATATAATCATATACTTATAAGTTAAAAGACACAAACTGACTTGATTTTTTGTTGACACTTTCAGTTTGCCTGTATTACACTGTATTGCCTATAAAAAAACTAGTAAATTTCTCAGACATTAAAACAACCTTGCAAAAGTGATTTTCTGAATAGCATAACATCGGTCAGAATGTGCATATATAAAAGCTGGCAAACTATTTTACCAAACATTTACAAATTACTGTCTTTAAAAAACCGACATTATTAGTATCAATTTCTTGACTTAAGCGTGATGTTAGAAAAACTTACCGACTGAAATGTCTTATGTCTGTAAAAATTAAATATTGAAGATTGTTTTCCACGTTTAACCAAAATAAAATGAAAGAATTTTACAAATTGTCAGCACATTTATTTACCTGGAGTCTAAAACGTCTGTTCCTAATTGCAGCCTCGGGCTCTGCAAAAAGAAAACACACATGTACGAATACAATAATGTGTACGGTGATATAATTTTGCAAACTGTTTATACAAGTTTGTCATCTGATGATAAACTTGCCTTTTTACTAAATATTCATCCTAGGAAAACAGCTAAATATATTGTGAAAGCTTACTTTTCTAGAAGATCTGTTATGTATTCATGAATCATGAGGACTTTAAGATATGACTGTTCAGATTATTTATTCGAATTGTGAAGTAAACCGCCATATCATCTTAAGAACTTTCATAAATGTATTTCATATTTTATAGCATGTTATAATGAATATCATTTGCCATGGTGACATATAGGCCCATCGGGCCGGGTGCCTAGTTTTATGTTTACTTATATGTTATGTATATTTGTAATTATGTTAATTATGTTTAAATGATGTCGATATTGAAGACATCAATGAACGTTTCAGTTCTTAAGTAAATTTTCATAGTTTGTATCATCGTAATGACAGTCAAAGTCATTCACAAATTAAAGTCATACTTAAAGTGGATCGGTCTACAATGGACACATGTTTTCCAGAAGTGTATTTCAAACTTTGACAAAAAATAGTAATGTATCATCTAAATATTCTTATACTAAATTATTACTTGAAAAATGTTGATTAAGTTCTAAATGATTTTGTATTTACGTTAATGTCATAAATAATAATATTTTGTTCTGGACCATGCCATTTTCTGTTATGTAAATATATGTTAGTTTGGATCATGTATACCAACAACAACAATATATATAATTCTTTCGTGGTTTGTTATTACGTCAGAGACTGCTATCAACGGACATGTATTTTTGTATTATAATTATTTATTGTATTACATACCTTCCACAATAGAACAATTTACTGTAAATTATTCAACATGTAGGTGTTGCCATAAGATATATGAAAATTTACTGGAAACCCTATTTTAAAAATTGACTTTATTGCTCACTTATCCTACGAAAAAAGAATTAACAAAATTAAAGTTTAGTGACAATAAGTGTAAATAAAGATTGCTGTACTAGACCAGCACAAGACAACAAGTAACGCGACTTCACTTCCCCATTAGAACCAACATAGTTCTCGACAATGTCGATATAACTGCTATAGCAAAATGAATTTTATGCTCTGAAATACAACTACAATAGTAAATGTCGATGAGCAGGTGAACGCTATCGTTGCTGGTGTACTAGCAAGTTTGAAATAAAAAAAATCAACAACTCGAGAGTGAACGTGATGACATGCGGCAACATGTTACTAAATTGGAAGATCGCATAGACAAATAAGAAACAGACGCTGACAATAATTTACACTACAATAAGTTATCAAACACCGGAGAAGTGGTGTTCCTGATGTTGAATCTAGAAAGGAAAATGACGCCATGTCATAAGAAGTACGAACCCATTTCTAAATAGCACATTCAAGTACTAAATGTTGTTACTAGAAAACATTGGCAGGTCTCGTCATGTCTGAGTTGGCCAGCCTAACAAACCCTGGGATATCATTGTTAAATTCAAATCATGCAGAGCGAGAAACGTCATGTATAAGGCTAGAGTTGACTTTAAAAGTAAGGGCTTTCCGAGGGTAGTTTTATCAATGAATCCATAACACAGATACGCTCGTCTTTTTTTCTACAACACAAGGCAGCTGGTCAAAGGCCAGTCCTTACATAGGGCCTGGACATCCAATGATAACACCATAAGATACACCGCATTGGCACTCATGTTACACAAAAATGGAGCACATAATCCGTAAGACCCTAACGTCCATCCTATCTGTGCTCTGCCTAAATAAGTTATCGATATCCTATGACTTACTTGTCAAAGTGTTTCGAAGTTAAATTTTTGCGAGAAGTATAGTGGTGTTGTCAATTGCACAACCTAGATGTAACGCTACAGTGTAATTATTATCATTGATAGTTACTGTCTGATAATTCCTTGGCCCCTATGCCGTTAATTTCATATTAAATAATTGCTTACATTACAAGAGGTAATAACTGACTAATTAAAAAGGTTTACATGAAACAAACAAGTGACAGAACATTTATAGTAACAACATGTAATCTTTTTTAACAAATTTTGACGGTTACCTAACAATTATCATGCATTTTACAGGATTGAAGACTCTCAGTTGCCTCCCATGCACTTCTGGTTTATAAGTGTTCATAAATTTAATGTATTGTTTGTCAACATTGACCTGGGACATTTGAATATTCAATGACTTTTTGTCTGTAATTATCGGATTTCCAAGAGGTCTTACGAATTTTTAAGTATGGCATCATTGTATACATTTCTATGTATAACCACAAAATTTGCCTCAATAGCCTAAGTGACAAAGAATAAAGACTTTCAGTTTCAATTTAAGTATTGTTATTTCGAATCTGAGTGGAACAATAAAAATTGCGTTATTTTTTTCATTTTTTTTTTCATCAAAATACATTTTTACTTGTTTACTATGATTGTGCAAGTCAACCATTGTACGACATTACATATTGAAATTATGAAGAATTACATAGGCATGTATATCAAAGTTAAGAAATAAATAAATAGATAAATCAATACATAAATAAGTAAATAAACCCAATGATTTATCCACTAATGCTGCATGTAAATAAAAGAAATAGTGATGGAAATATAACGGGATTCGACCCTGCAACCTCGCGATTGCAATGCCATCCTACTTACCACTGGGCTATCGGCAAATGAAAATAAAAGTATTGTGAACTTAACTATCATTAAAAAATAATAGGTAAATCGTTATAAATTACGGAAACTAGCGAATATCATCCCGGAAATTAATATTGCCAAACAATAATCGATAATATTTTTTTTGTTATTTAAATTACGATGATTTGATAAACATGCATGATTACCAGTTCAATTATAACACATGAGTGAGTGTACCATCTGTATACAATTTTTATTTTAATTCTAATATTAAATTCTATTGTACTTGCTGATTATTTCTACAGTTGTAATTATTTTCAACATTTCAATTTATCTACTCGCAGTAGATGGTATATACAATACCTGATAAAGTAGTCTTTTTAAATAATTAAGACTTCTGTGTAAAAAATTGTTCTTGTCCTGTAACTTTCCGCTACTACATCAACAGTTTTAAGTTAACTTATTCTTTTTATACAGTTTCAAGTGACTTTTTGCTAATGCTAATACAGTTTCATGTAACTACTTACAAATGAATGAATGCTATTATTATTATTTATAATAATAATAATAATAATAATTATTATTATTATTATTATTATTATTATTATTATTATTACGAGTTTTACGTGACTATTTGCTATTATTTTCTACTTTGCTTATATTTCTACGCTGTGAGAAAATACGTCATGGCAAAAATTAACTACGATACACGTTGTCGAATTATTTTTTGTAAAATATGAAACCGATACTTTTGAAGTATGTATTCAATCATTTACATAAATTTTTCCCTTAGATAAATAATTTATACATTGAACAATTAGACTTATAAATGTCGTCGAATTATTTTTGTAAAATATGAAACAGCAGCTGTAAAAGTAGGTCTTCCATCATTTACAAATTTTTTCCACTTAAGATAAAATAATTGATAACATTTTTGCTAATATAAATAAAAAATGAACAAAATTATATTGAAATCATTCATAATAACAAAAAAAGCTTGTTAACATAATAATTTCTATATATACACTTACCCTCTTCAAATTCTGCTCTGTCTACCATTGTTCAATCTTTTGAATCTATCAATCTTTCCCAATTGAATGTAAATGAGCCAAGTTGAAAAACGGCCGATCATGTGTTAAGGAAAAGGTCAAGTGATAAAAGAATATAAACTTTTTCCAATTTCTTTATTATTTTCTACGAAAACGTTCCTTTTTCAAGTGAGGTGAATTACGTATATCCAATCATTTCTGCTAGACAACACACTTGACTTATTATTATTATTAATTATTAATAGACTTCCACTATATCTGAAGATGAAACTGACACAATGAAATCCTTGCTTTAAATCGGTAAATCTAGTAAAGTCATTGTACTCGATGTTGTTGATATTATAATAATGGTTTAACAGTATAGTTTTGAGAATATTGAAAGACTTAGTTTAAACATATTTATTCTCAGAATATGTACATAATAACACTTGAAATATATACACATACAAAATTTGACAATATTCAAAGAAGTGGATTAGAACGATAGACTAGGTCTTATAGAATTCTTCTCCTTTTAGTTGTTAAATATTTCGGTGTCGAACTGGTGATGTAAAATTTTCTGAGAAAAATATTTATAACCATACGTATAATAGAAACAAATATATATGGAGTATGAAAGAAGTAGTAATTCAATTACACACAAGAGAAAAAGGGGTAGGAGAGTCTCATAATTATTCGTTTTGTGTTAAATCGTTAAAGGAATCTTTTAGTTTTTGCTATAAAAGACTTAGAGAATATTGTTGAATTATCATCATCTGATAGGCCCGGGAAAGACTTAAAAATGTCCAGAATGAAAACTGATCATCCTTTAATCCGTATTCTTTCTGTAATTGCAACATTTACAACTTGTCGAGCACACCCCATCTTAAAGTTGTATTTATTCATGCTGTACATGAAACAAGTATAATTGTATCATAGTTTGGGGACTTTTCTTGTGAATGAGTCAGAGTTAAATCGTATACATATACAATGATATACATGCACAGTGCGTTAACTGGAATGCAGGTATTAGTTATTCGCACTCCAGTGGCTCATTTTTGCTGGGGTTTACTTATTGTGACGGCAGAGAAAGGAAAAGCGATAGAAATATCATATTCAGATGCTCGTTCATTGGTTCTTTTTTTCTGAGGTTTCATATTATGACAACAGGGAACGTGTTTCTATGTTTGACTACGATACAAAAGAGAAAGAACATCAAAACACTCGGCAATCGAGTTAATACTCTGGGGCTATTCCCCCTCGTACAAATCAAATAGCCTCGTGTTTCGATCCTGTTAGTTTAAACATATTCTATAGCAATATGCGCGATACCAAATACTAAATGGTATCGAACACCATACGCGACTGTGTTATAAGATTTCTTGGTATATTAGTGAAATATTTCTGAATCATCAAAACAAAGTGTCTATGGTATAAACCAACAAATATATGTTATATTATACACTGATTTGTGAATAATTGATCGAATACCAATATTGTTAGAGTTCTATCTGGTATTGGAACCAGTTGAAACCAACAGAGGTTTTACTAGGAATTTGTATACTAGTTCTACCTAAAAGTAAAATACACTTTACAAGTGAGTAAAATACACTTTATTTTTAAGTATATTTTAATGAAAATGGTCAACCGCTTGCAATTTGTCAACACGGATATGAACCAACTAAGAAATTGTCACATTTTGTATTTTATAATTACATTTATTGATTTTAATCGGAATGAATTTTCAGTATTAATTCAATGTTATATACAAATGTATAGTATTTACAAAAAAGTGCAAAACATATTAAAACGGAACAACCATAACTTAAAACTGTTGAAAATAATTATGAATAAGAAAAAATACTGGACATACGCTGTCTCGATTTTACAACACGTAAGGCATTTAGATATTATATACCCGTAGTTCACCCTATTGCGCTATAACGGTCAGTGTAAACAAGATGAATTTAATCGCATCTTACTGCGTACATCTCACGGAATTTACCGAACATTTATCGAATATTTGTATATTCTGTGCATTGCCCGTATAATCAGTATTGAATTGACAGGTTAATAAAATCAATTATTACTTAGTGAGTCATAAGTGTTTTCCTTCTTGAAAGAAGAGTTAAAGTTAAGGAGAGTGTGAGACCGTTGGATCACACATTTGCTAACTTCTGCTCAGAAAAGAGAGCGGGTTACAAAAAGCTTCGGTCTTATTGACTAGCCAAAGATCGAGACCCTAGACGCCTGAGAGAAATGAATTGTAGCAGGCGATGAAATGTGATGTTATATTTAACTGGTCCTTCGGTAACATTGATACAAGCACTTTTAAGTGAGGAATATTGTGTACCGCTCAAGGCGGTGCTAGGGGGCATGATGGATGTTGTACTTTTTCATTATCCCTCATGTACAGACTCAATCAAATAAATCATTCATTTTCTAATCGATAATAAATTATTTATCATCTAATAAGAGTAAATATGAAACCTTCAGTCTTGGACAGAATAAATAACTTACAACACTTAAGTAGGATATAAAGGCCCTCGCATCGTTTCAATATCGTTGTATTCAAATCAATACAAATAATAACTGTTATTTCTGTGAGTTCAATAAATCCATGTCACATGGTCTCTGGACATGCAATGTCGAAAGCTCACAACCTGCGGAATAAAATATTATAGCGATTACTTACAAGTTGATTCAAACAAAACAAACACTTTTTCGCTAACAACCAATCAATGGATGCGAAAATGTGGCTAAATTAAAGCATTGCTTCTGGGTGGGCAGATGGGATACGATGTGTTTACTACAATGCGAAGTCCTCGAGTGGCGATTCTATCAGCCTTTCAATCATGTATCCATATCACGAAAATTTCGTGCTAACTGTTATACCTCACTTAACCGGTCAACTATAACTCTTAACCTGTAGTAAATCCATTTACTCTCTCGAAAGAGTTTAATTTCTTCTTTAAATGTGATATATCATGCAAAAATTCTGATAATGTACAAAGTAAGGAAATAAGCAAACAAAGCCTTAGTTAGACGTCAGCCAGAAAAAGCATGTTGTGTTTGGAGCGCCCACACCCAACAAAATATGCATCGAAATCGAAAAGGTGCAGCGTCTGGCAGCATGTTAGGTAAATCAAAAAATATGACAAACAAGATCAACAAGGAAAGGCGGCGTTCAATGAACGCAACCCCGACATGACCCAGCAACAAGAACCAATGGCAAGGAGCCCAGGCGGACCCCAAACAAAAACAGGACAGGGCAAAGACAGAGCACGGACATGTCAAACATTAAATGATAAATAATTTATAACTGATTAGGAATTCAAAGAAAATAATAATAATCTATAACTGATTAGGAATTCAAAGAAAATAATAAAAGGCCCACAAAGGGGAAGGGGACAGGAGACCGGGGGATGGGGGGGGTTAATCAAAGAAATAAAATCTAGAGGCAATGGGGAAGATACTTACCGTAGACGAGAAAACAACAAGGGACACAAGCAAAAGTGTCACCAAAACAGTATGAAACAACATAGACATACATCTGAGGAACAGAGTGGGGCGCCGCCTTGGAACGGTCAGCAGCATAATTATGACTGCTGGGGAGTTTAAACCGGTTAATGGTGCACCAAACCTCGCTCTTAGCCCCACCATGTTCCTATAAACGAGACAGTGTAAATAAAATGAATCCCCGCCAAGTGAAATTCTAACAGTTGTCATGGTTACAAAAGGTTAAATAAGTAAAACACTAAAATGATCATGTAGAAACATATAAAAGTAAACCCAATGACCATAACAAAAGTACTCAATGTCCTAAAGGAAGACAGAGCAACAAGAAAATCACCTACAAGGGCCCGACGAAGCAAGGCAGAAGACGAACATTAAGACAATTCAGTCCCAAAGGGCTTTACGAACTATCCATCATAGAGTCTCCCACTTGGTCCGTCAGATGCAATCAAAAGAGGAAAGCGTAGTGTCCAACTGTAAAAGGGTTGAACACTAAACATGCAGTATGTCTTAAAATAGTAGGGTCATAACCTCTTTTAATAAAACGTTTAATGATTTTAGTAAAAACAGCAGAAAAATTACCATGACCCAAAATCTTACGAAGTTTGTAAATCACATCGCCATAAAAACCAGGCTGGCTAATCCCTTGTCGCAGAAGAGTTTTTAAATCACTATTGAATTTAGAAATTAAATCAAAGTTGCGATTGTAAAATTTAGTAAAATATTTCCGTAATTTATGATAGCGGTAGCCCTGTTTTAGAAGCTTGCTGGTAATAAAAATATTCCGCTCGTTGAAATCCTTTACGTTGCTACAAGCTCTAGCGAATCTAATTAACTGAGAAACATAAACCCCGTAAGATGTTGCATGGGGTACGTCTCCATCTAAATGTGGATAATTAACTATACAAAAGTCAAAGTCATCTCTTTTATCATAGATTTTCGTGTGAATAGAATTGCAAAACTGTTCTCCATACAGCAGTGTCAAAAACATGCTCAAACAGTTGGGATGGCGCGCACAAAAAAGAGGTCAAAGCCCATGAAATAGACAAACAAGACATATACAACCCAATCAATCGCGGATGGATGGATGGATGGATGGAGTTTCAAACATGTGTCTGTAGTTTAGTATCAAGGGAAGATACAGTCTTTCGTTCAACCAAATATTTCTGAAGAGTAAATCTAAATATTCATTTCTTGAAGAATAAAAAAATACAATTATGACCTAAAATAGAGAAAATCAGAATCCCCGAAGAATGCACAAAACTGCAATTTGAAAATGTTGATCTCGGTTTGATTGAGCCTTTTCATCGGCGGTAGAATTAATTGAACGCTACTTCCACGCACCCTTGCACCGGCTTAAACGGCATTAGTTTTTTCATCATTTCACAGTCCAGGTCTTTTGTCGCACGGAATATTGTTTAGCCACGGTTTCTTTTACTATGCAAAACAATTTGTCCATATTTATACAAAAAATATGATTTTTGTATTTTCTGATCGGAGATAAGGAAATACAAAGCTGACATTCAATCTCTGACACAGCGGTTAACGACAAACCTAACAACAAGTAGTTCTCAAAACAGCTTAAAACTAGTGATTTAAAAGGAAGAAATATTTTTATTTTGTTACAAGTATCCAACAAATTACAACGCATTCAAAGTTTAAAAATATCGTTGGCTTATATAATTGTCAGTAAATGCACAATCACAAATTAAGCGAATGAATATGATTTAAATCAATGAAAATGTTATTTTAGCGATGTCCATTGCCGAATACTACACAAATAAATCTGACTGTCGAGTAGTGGAATATATTGATTCTACATGTCGCTAAATTATTTACACCAATTTTAAACAACAGGCTTTTCGTGAACAAAATACCACGAAATTAATAAGGATTGCAAACCCGAAATGCAATGGAAATTCTAAATTTAGAATTACTTGATTTTATTTAGTCATTGTTCGTGTTAAAGGGGTAACGCGCTCGTTTAGGTGTGAGAGGTCTGGAGTTCAAATTTTAGCCGAGGCAACTTTTAAAAAAAAAATTAAGTGTCTTTGTTAAGGAAGTAGCCGCGATATGCAAGGATAAAGTGTGGCTGTCATAAAAAATGAACATAAATGATATTTTGATGAAACTCTAGTTATGCAAAATTCCGTATTATCAAACTCTGGTGCCCTGCAAGATGAATTATAGTACAAAAAAATGAACTTATACAGGAAAATACATACAGATATACAGTACGGATCAGAAAATACGACAGAGCTTGCAGCCCTTTGATTTTTTTTGTCATAAAGTCAATGTACACATGGTATACAAAGGGTAACAATTTTGCTGCATAAGTTCATCTCAGGAGCTAATTATTTAATCATAATAAAATTGTCAAAAAATCTTCTGTTTAGAATACATTCACGTATATAAAGCACATGACACATTGTAATGAATAGAAGTGCATTAAAAAAAGTATTAATGTATATCTTACCCCTACAAGTAGCTATTTATATAGATTTGAATGGGATATGATTATATAAAAGGTTTCTTCATATGAAATAAAGATGTTTTGCTTGTAGTTGCTCTGGGAAATTATAAAAAGATCATGTATTAATTGCAAGAAAAACATTAGATCCAAGGGTCAGTGTTTTGAGTAAACGTCAAATATCTGTTTTATTTGTTTTGCTTTTTAACAAGAACTTAAGTTATTTGGTATGCACCATTATATAAGTACCGTATCTAAAAAGCATGTCACATGAGATAGACAGCTCGGTCAAAGGCAAATTGTATTACTATGCTGTCATAAAATATCTCTTTCTCAAAGAAACAAACTATTATAGGTACATGACGTCAAATAAGTAAATTATATTATCAATCTATTATATACCTATCCTGCTGTCTTTCATGTTTATGAGGTCAGCGTAGTTATTGTGGCCTCTTTTATCACAGCTGTTTATGTTGTGACGTTTTTTTTAATGATTTGTTACTTCGGTCCATTTTGAATAAACAATCTAAGTCGCCATAACTGTTCTGGTCAAACATTTGAAATACTATTTTGGAATGAAATGTACTTTTTAAAACTTTTTTTCAGGCCTAGCTCTTGAATTGCTTTTTGAGACTTTACACAAGAGTTAATGAGAAACATTGATAGCAATTAAGCAAAATTACTATTAATAAATAATTTTTAATGAATGAATGTGCGTCACTGTGAGACTATTCTATTATCAAATAAATATACAAGCAATACATGTAAGACTATTCAATTATCAGATAAGTAAGCAATCAAGCAATTCATGAAAGACTATTCAATTGTCAGGTAATTAAACAAACATGCAATACAGATAATATAGAACATAAATGCAACAAGCATAAATACCCGCCTATAACACTGAACACTTTTGTCACTGATCTATAACTAAAGAATGCTTAGGCTTAGGAACTTCAAACTTTGTATGATGATTGTTCATGACCAGCAAATGACCCTCATTTTTTTTTTTTTGGGGGGGGGGGGAAGGCAAGTGTCAAAGGTCAAGGTCACATTGACCTTGTAGGTAAAAACGGTTTCCGATCAATAACTTTAAAACCAATGGGCTGTTGGCCTCAAACTTGATGGGTGCATTAGACTTGACTAGTAGATGACCCCTATTGCTTTTGGGGTCAAGGGGTCAAAGATCAAGGTTGCATTGACCTCGTAGGTAAAAACGGTCTCCGATCAATTACTTGGCAAGCTATGGGCTGGTGGCCCTCAAATTTTGTAGGTGCATTCGTGTTGGCCAGCAGCTGACCCCTATTGATTTTGGGGTCAGGGTTCAAAGGTCAAGGTTGCATTGACCTTGTTTGTCAAAATGGTTTTCTATCAATAACTGGACAACCCATGGACCTTCAAGCTTTACAGATGCATTGCTTTTGGTCAGAAGATGACCTCAATGGATTTTTGGCATTAAGGAGTCAGAGGTCAAGAAAACATTGACTTTATAGGTAACATTACTTTCTGATCAATATCCCAACTCATGGGCCCTTTACGTTCAAACTTCACAGATGCATTGTTCTTGGCCAGTAGATAACCCCTATTGATTTAAGGGCCAAAGGTCAATGTCATATTGACCTTGTATGTAAAGACTGTTTCTGACCAATAACTCAACAACTAAAGATGCCTTGGTTGATATTTTTTATTAAACTAAAAATCCTTTTGGAACACACATTTCAAGGTCTTATGTAATATTACAACTTGGCTTTCATTAATGAGACCTACATGATTCAAAAAATTTATGCATATATTATTTGGTAAGATTTGTAATAACTTTGTCATAAAATTGCTGCACACAACCTTTGTTGTCACAATTACCTAGTGACTAGTCATGATCAGTTATTAACTCTTATTGATTTTTTGGTCACTAGGTCAAAAGTCAGTCATATAACACCTGATCACGTGACTTAGGGGGCATACATGTTTTACAAATATATCTTGTTGTTTATTGAAATTATTTCAATTTAAGAATTTACTAATATGAAATTCATTTTATACAGTTTAAAATAGACTGAATATGATTACACAGTCAATATATGTGCAAGTCTTACTATTTTTGTTAAATTTCTAAAAGAACTTTAAAACTATTGTGAATATAAATATTTAATATGGTTTACTTCTATGAAATGCCATTTTTCTAAGTTTACAGGTATGAGTTTCATAAGTAATGATATTCACCTTAATCATGGAAAAGTTTCTGACATTCTGAAAATTTAAGGCTTACGTTTATATTATGTTCTTTAAAACATTTTAAGGGAAAAATGAAAAATGTTTTTTTTTTCTTTTTCTGAAAGGTCTTAAATCTGATTGTCTTTAAATACAATTATTTGGTGATGAATTAAGGTATTAGCATCCTAATGCATTACCTCCGCTTTGAAGAGTATTCAAATAGGCTATAACTACTGTTAACTACATTGAAAATGAGGGCCATGGGTTCAATCCCCAGAAGGGTCAACTTTTTTTTTTCTTTCTTTTTATCTTTTAACATTATTTATGTATCTCTCATGTCCCATTTGGAAAGAAAAAAGTGTTTAATTTTGATTTTTTAATTTATATAGGTATTTATTGGCTAAATTATGCTAAATCTAGTAATAAATATGGTACCTGATATTTTCAAAGTGTAATATAATCAAAACTAGACGGTAAAAGTATTTCATATTTTACAAGATCAACCAATATACTTTTTTAAAAATTTAGGGAAACTTTGAAAACAGGCACTAATTTGGGTAAATTTTAAGAATTTTTTAAATTAGGCTCCCTAAGTAGAAAAATGGTCAGACACGTGGTAAAAATGGGTGGGGTAGGGAAACATTTTTATACAGATTTAATAAATTTTAAGTAGGAACCATAATTTTGCTTATGTGGATTGTTAGCTGAATGGTACTATTTGTTTCTTACCAAAAATTAATGGGAAAACATTTTTCATTAGAATGTTATTGCAAATTATTTAAAGGTTCCTCATTTCTAAAAAAGGGCCCTCAAAACATCCTAGCTTGAGTTCAGAAAAGTGGCCATAACTTGATTTCCGTACGGTAAACTGTGTTTAAATTTTGTATACAGGTGTACTTTAAGGTATACATCTGACCTATGATGTCAATTTTTTAGTTCCTGATAGTGCCCATTAGGGTCCTAATACCTTAATCGTGTCAAATGCAATAATGTATTTGAAGTATTTTTTATATTTTTGTTGTCATGTCAACCGATTATTGTTTTATAGTTATTTTATTGATTTTATATCATTTATTACATGTTTCATACATAGATGAATGATAACGTTATATTTTATTTATTTCATTATTCATTACTATGGATAATTTCTAGTTTATATATACCAATAAAAGTTTAAAATGTATTTTTTGTTGTTATGATGATATCATATAAATTAGAATATTTCGTAAAATATCAAGTATTTAAAAAAAAATATTGTTTCCAGCTATT
Organism: Ruditapes philippinarum; assembly: GCF_026571515.1. NCBI lineage: Eukaryota > Metazoa > Mollusca > Bivalvia > Venerida > Veneridae > Ruditapes > Ruditapes philippinarum. Next base: position 33,591 of record NW_026863611.1, read on the forward strand.
CAACAAAATTAATGTTGTTCTACCCCAAACTGGTCATAACTCATTTCCGCCCAGATACCACATTTGGGCAAAAAATCGCTGAGCTTGTCATTTATAGGCTTATATAAGTTAAAAAGGCCCTATCATCACATTATGGGAAACCAATTAATTATTGTTAGCAAATGTTCTGAATAAATTGTTTAATAATAATCACTAATTGAGATTATCTGACTTAATTATTTTTTGTTTTTATCTATTTTGATTTTTAGCTCGACTTTTTTTTTGAAAAAAAAAGGAAAGAGTAGAGTTGTTGTAATAGTCGTGGCAGCGGTGCCGTTGCCGACGTCGTTGCCGTCAGCAAACTTGTACCTGGATCATAACTTTTTTTTTAGTTCTTGGTGTATTGTCTTCATACTTGGCCACAACAATCCTTGGGACAAGACCTTTCAGTAAACTACACTAACCTTGACCTTCATCCATAAATAACCTTGACCTTCAAGGTCAAAAATCCAAATTTGCTTGTTGTTGCTATTATTGGCAGTAACTTTGTTATTGTTGAATGGATTTTCTTCAAACTTGAACATAATAATCTTCAAGGATAGCCCAATAAAATTATAAGTCAGACCTTGACCTTTACTCATAATTGACCTTGACTTTGAAGGTCAAGTTATTAAAATTTTCATATTTTTGGCTATTATTGGCTTTAACTTTGTTATTTTGGAATGGATTGTCCTCAAACTTGAACATGATAATTTTCAAGGATAACCCTTAAAAATAACCACACAGACCTTGACCTTCACTCGTAAATGACCTTGACTTTTAAGGTCAAATTATTGAAATTTTCATATTTTTGGCTATTATTGGGTGTAACTTTGTTATTTTGGCAAACTTGAACATATAAATCTTCAAGGATAGCCCTTTAAAATGACCAGGCAGTCCTTAACCTTCACTCATAAATGACCTTGACTTTGAATTACTTTACTATTATTGAATGGATTGACTCATATTATAACAGAACATTCTTAAGGACAAGACCTTCATGTTTATCAAACTCAAATTGACCTTGGCTCTTTCATGACCTTGACCTTGAAAGTTAAATTATTGAATTTTCACAGATTTGTGCATTAAATGACCATATATATTGATGTGCGTTTATATTGAAATGTGTTTATACATAGAATATACTAGTATATATATATGTATAGAATCTTTTTCTCCTTTTTTCGTCTGTAATACACATTGGGATATATTAAACAAGCGGGAATGATGGCCCTGAAATCGCTCACCTGTATATAGGCCCCCGGTGCGGGGCCAATTTTAACCCAGGGGCTTTTATTTGAACAAACTTGGTAGACACTAATTTGGAGATGTTTCATGAAGATTTTTAAGTTTTTACTATACACATATAGGGAAAAACAATGACAGCCCCCTCTGTCTCCACAGCTTTTATTTAAACAAACTTGGTAGACACTCACTAAGAGATCATTCATGCTTAATATCTTAACTCTAGCTCTTTGGGTTTTTTAACAGAAGACTTTTTAAGTTTTTACCGTATAAATATATATGGAAAATAAATGATCCGCGGGGCGGGGCCAATTTTTACTTTCAGTGCCCTTATTTAAAAAAAAAATGGTAGACACCCATTAGAAGATGTTTCATGCTAAATATCTTAGCTCTAGGTCTAAAGGTTAAAGAAGATTTTTTAAGTTTTTACTATAAACATAAAGGGAAAAGCAATGACCCTCTATGGCGGGGCCAATTTTGACCCCGGGACTTTTATTTGAACAAACTTGGTAGACACCCACTAGAAGATGTTTCATGCTTAATAGCTAAGCTCTAGCTATTTGGGTTTTTTAAAAGAAGATTTGTTTAGTTTTTACTATATACAAAATAGGAAAATTAATGCCCCTTACCCGAGCGGGGCCAATTTTGACCCTGAAGCATTTATTTGAACAGACTTGGTAGACTAGATGATGTTTCATGCCAAATATTTAAGCTCTAGCTCTTTCGGTTTTCTAAAAGAAGATATTTTAAGTTTTTTTCTTTCGGTTGCCATGGCAACCAAAGTTCTACTTGGAATTAAATTCTTTGAACAGTTTCTTAAGTTGACTACCAAAGGAACAATCCTGTGAAGTTTGGATGAAATTGGCTTAGCGGTTTATGTGGAGATGTCGTTTAAAGTAAAAGTTTACGGACGACGGACGGACGCTGGACTAAAAGCGATCACAAAAGCTCACCATGTCACTTTGTGACAGGTGAGCCTAAAAAAGTCAGAAGAAGGGCGGGGCTCTGCTGAGCCCTTCATTTTTTTTATGCCAAGCCTGATAAATTTTGTAATATAATACTCTTGTTTGGTATTCTACTAATCATGTTTTCAATTTTAGTATGTGTTTGTTTCTTTAAATGTCAAATTAATCAAAAACCTGTCAGGAACCTTTCGAGTTCGTGCCCTGCGCAGTAATATGCCAAGGGTCATATCTTTAAGAGATAGTCCCAAAATTTTAAACCAATTTGAGGTAAAAATAAGCCATTCTCTTTATTTTATTTCTATATGTATTGATGAGGTGTCTGATAAAGCTAAATTTATCAGGCAAGTACTTAATCAATAGAAATCAATGTAATGGCATGATAAATAACTTCCTTTGTTCAATTCACAATATTTTACTTTTAAATACATTTTTCAAATTGTTATGAAAGTAAACATGGATCTTAAGGCATGCTGCTTTAACGATATCATTGCATTATGTTTATTGATGAAATTATGACATTACATTAAATGATTTCTTTCTCTCAATATTATATTTTATGGGGGTCATTCAATACGTAGCTGCAATTTCACTTTTACTGAAATTAGCCCATTTAGTCAGAATCACTCAAATTTCAGTTTTACCTTATTATTATCCATTTCCCGCTACTTTCAACAAATGTCAAAGATGTCATATTCTCAGAGCCACTTGTCACCAAAACTTTTTCAATAAATAAGTTTAACAGCAATAATTATTATAAAACAATGCATTTCAGTTTCGGTTCATTTTTTCCCATTAATTTTATATAAAGCAGGACGGGATTTCAACAACTTAAAGTGTCTAACACACACATCCACTAAACAGAGCAATTGTCTCTTAATTATATACTATTATTTAATGTCCGTTATATTTAAACAATGATACCCATGTGATGTAATATCTTCCTTATTCTACTTACATTTAAGTGTTTATTCTGATTTATAGAATGTATATCCGCTCCTATATATGTTACTTTATACATGTAAATGAATAAAGAGATATAACTAGGAAAACATCTTGACCTGTTGACACTGGAAATAAAATAACAATCAAAAGAATAAATGTGATAATTGTTTGAAGTAAGTAAGCCCTGAAAGTGTTCCCTGTTGCAAGGACAATACGAGTATAAAGTGTTGTTTGAATAGATGAAATTAGATTTGTCAACTCATAAATTTCCTTGAAATTCTCTTTCTTATGGTACTTAAAATAAGATTTAGGGAGTGCCCGTCAGAGGTTGAAGGTTACTCGAACACGGGGGAGGAAGTGTTACACGAAAGATGGAGTTCTTATGATAACTTGTTTGGAGTTCTTATGATAACTGTCACGGAGTTCCTGGAAAACGTTACGGATTTCTGTGGAAAACTTTTCTATATACTTGGAGAACTCGCGTAAAAAATGTTTATTTTTAACTTTAAATGGGGAGTTTGAGGTGCTAAATGAAACTTTGATAATTAAGCTTGCCCTACATATTGTATTTTGTTTCAGAAAAAATCGTTAAGTCCATATTTTGTCGCCTTTTAAAAAAAAATCTGGTAGTTTTGAGAAAAATTACCGAATTACTTGCTAATTCGTACATATTGACCTTTTCATTTGTGATCTTCTTCGTTGCTATACTTAATTACCTAATAATTATGGAAAGATGCAAACATAAAGCCCGGGCTAATAAATTTATACCCGACTTTTCAAATGTTACGGAGTTCTTGCGATAACTCAAAATATGTCCTGGAGTTCTTATGATAACTTTTGTTTCTGCCAGTGTGTTTTGTGCTTAATCACGGCACGTTTAAGCGTATTTTTATTAGTCAATAAGTGTGTAAATCATTATGAAGCATAGTACGCTTATCATTTGCAAAATAATTTGGTTATATAACGTTGGTTTTGATCGTGTTTTTCAGTTCAAGAGATATTTTTCTTACCTCCGTTTCTTGTGGGTTTTTTTTTTGTGTGTGTGTGTGTGTGTGTGTGTGTGTGTGTGTTTTATTTTATTGGAATGACTGTAAACATACTTGATGTAGAGCATTTACTTACAGGATAAAAATACGCTTTGAATTTAATACTCAAGCATGATTTCGTCATACATGTATATGCATTATTCCTGGCAGTTTTAAAGAACATTAAGTAACTATGCTATCGGTATGCATGTAAATGGTTATCAGCAAAATAGTAGGTAGTATGCACTACCCTTATCTAAATTTAATGAGGTGGGTGTCGTCTTTATGTATTCAACGGGTATTTCAATTTCTAAAAGGTATCAGTTTTTGTCATAGAAACGTATAAAGTTCTATGACAATGATATGACGATAGAAAGTAAGTCTTTAATAAGATATGTGAGTCACCGTAAGGTTCATGCCGTTTATCGACCTTGTTCCTTTCTCTATTAAATCCAATGTAGCATCACGTGACGTATAGCAATGTCCATATTTCGGAAAATTACTGCATACAATTTTCTTATCAAAGTTGGAGTCCTAGTGGAAATTTTGCAACAACTTTTGCTGTAATTGATTACAAAAATATATTGTCGAACTTCTTTCGCTCGAACACGTAGGGCACGTGAAAATCTGTCGAAGAGATCGGTAGTAATCTGTTGATTTTTTATTCATAAAAAGATCATACATTTCGGGTGCATGGGTGTGAAGGATATCCCGGTTATATACGTTACATGGTATATAATGATACAATTTACTTATAGCCGCTTCTTGAGGGAAGCCCAACTACTTATTGTCTGCTTTAGAAAGGCGGTTGCTTAAAACAAGTTATCTGAGAAAAAAAGTGTAAGTTTTAAATATTTTTTCCTTGGCGGTTTAAGCCATGTTACTGCTGAATACAGGTGACCGCTGATTCAGGTTTTCTGAAGAATTGTGTTTGTTTGTTTGTTTCATTTTACGCCTTTTCCCAACAGTATTTCAGTCATATGGGCGGGTAGTTTCCATCGTTCCTGAAGAGTTACACCAGTACTAGACTACCTTCCTCCGTGCTACCAAAGCATCTCCCGGGGATCGAACCCACGCCAGAGAGGTAACTGGATTAGAAGTCATCGACTCAAACCCCTCGACCACGGAGGCGGTCGTTCCTGAAGATATAACTTAATTATAGCACCTGTTTGTCCTATGTAGACTGTACACCAAAGCAGTTTCATGTCTTCTCCAGATATATTCATTGATCGTGTTTTAATTTTGCCACATGGCCTCAATGTTGCATTTGCGGAAACTTATGACATAAAACTTTTGTTGACGAACAGTATACACAGAAACATTTAGTGCATTCGTTGGGTTTTATAATGTCAATATGATTTCGCACAAATTTAATTAGGAACTAAAACACGATCAAAACCAACGTTATATAACCAAATTTTTTTTTTGTGCAAATGATAAGCGTACTATGCTTCATAATGATTTACACACTTATTGACTAATAAAATACGCTTAAACGTGCCGTAATTAAGCACAAGAAACACACTGGCAGTAACAAAAGTTATCATAAGAACTCCAGGACATATTTTGAGTTATCACAAGAACTCCGTAACATTTGAAAAATCGGGTATACATTTATTAGCCCGGGCTTTATGTTTGCAACTCTCTACTATAATTAGGTGATTATGTATAGCAACGAAGAAGATCACAAATGAAAAAGTCAATATGTACGAATTAGCAAGTAATTTGGAAATTTTTCTCAAAACTACCAGATTTTTTTAAACGACGACGAAATATGGACTAAAATATTTTTTTCGGAAACATAATACAATATGTAGGGCAAGCTTAATTATCAAAGTTTAATTTAGCACCTCAAACTCCCCATTTAAAGTTAAAAATAAACATTTTTTACGCGAGTTCTCTAAGTATATAGAAAAGTTTTCCACAGAAATCCGTAACGTTTTCCAGGAACTCCGTGACAGTTATCATAAGAACTCCAAACAAGTTATCATAAGAACTCCATCCTTCGTGTAACACTTCCTCCCCCGTGTCGAACAAGTTTATAACACAGTCGTTATATAAACAAGAACTGTCGGAGGACAGCGGTGCTCGACTATTCGAAATAGTTGTCACAAGGGAGTTTCATTGAGTATAATAATGCTTACCTATATGAATACATAAAGTTGTCTGAAAAGGTACAAAGGCTTGTTATTAAGATGTTTTACCGAGTAAATCACTGCTTGATTATTATGAATGTATAAAATTGTCACAAAAAAGGCACAAACCCTTCAGAAGATATGGAGATACCAGCTTATAAGCAAAAACTTAACCATGAATTCTTAAGTCGAAAAAGGGGCATAATTATGCAATAAAGCAAATCAGAGTTATAGGACTTAAGCTAATCATGTTAGATAATCACAGAGTGTGTGAGGTTTCAATCCATTCTCTTCAGTAGTTATGGAGATACCAGCTTACACGCAAAAATTTAAACACAGGGACGCTGACGCCAACAAATAGGTGACTGCATTAGCTCGATTATTCTGTGAATAGTTGAGCTAAAAATAAGTTTAACTGCGGAATAACGTCAGCATTGCGGTGGAAAAAAATATTACTTTAGTGCAGTAATTGCCTTTGAAGCAAAAAATATGCTTTGAAGAATAAGATACACATTACATTTTTAAGTGAATTTAAGGAGTCATGAATTAATACGTAGGCCACAAAAAATCGGCAAAGCTTTGTTAAGAACACTATGAGTGATATTCTCTGAGTAATATGGGTTTTATATCACTAAAAAGAAATCCAGACTTTCATTTATAGTATTTCTTGCATATAAGACTGGTGTTTCCATCAATTTTAATCATGCCGGAAATTTTATCTGTCATGGGAGTGCCAGATGAGTCGCGTGCTATACAATGTCATACTTAGAATGATGAAAGTTTGCCGTATTATGAATGAAGTTGAAATTTCATACGCTGTTGTACGAAAATATATACGGTTGTAATGGCATAAATTTCCATGGAAATTTGTTTTATTAAGGTAAAGAATTAAAAATATGCTGGATTATGGTAGAATATGCAAGAAAAAATGACATTCCCGAGGGACAGGTATTCAAATCCGAACCGCAACATATGACAGATATTATTAATCTCAAACAAGAACTATCACTAAATGTGATTAATACCCCCGCAAGACTGATTCGGAAATGATGAAGTTACTAGTAACAGAATACCTTGCAAACGAGTTGAAATAGAGTTATGGTTGTGGGCAATTAAAGATAGTTGTGGTTCTTGCATGTCTCATTTCCTTATGATGTGGTTGACCATTGATGAAGTTTTATTAAATTACTCTGTAACAAGTCTAGTAAGAGTTACGCTTCTTGAGCACTGCACTTCCTCTCATTGCTCTTGACCATTGTATGAAGTTGCATTGAAATCTAAACATTAGTTATGCATCGGCCAAGGAAAAGGAACAAAGGGCAGAAGGAAAAGGAACAAAGGGCAATAACTCTACAAATACTGAAGATGGAGTTATGGTTATTGTACACTGCACTTCCTCTCATTGCCCTTGGCCATTGTATGAAGTTGTATTTAATTCCAACTACTAGTTTTCAAGTTACGCACTGAACAAAAAGGTAACAGATGGCAGTAACTGTAATTTGTCCCAGTAGAGTTATGGTTCTTGTGCACTGCACTTCATCTCACTGCCCTTGACCATTGTATGAAGTTTCATTGAATTCCAACCATTAATTTTCCTCTCAATATACTTGACCATAGTATAAAATTGTATTGAATTCCAACTAGTAGTTTTCAAGTTATGCACTGGACAAGAAAAAAGCAATGGAAAAGTAACAAAGGGCAATAACACTTTAATTAATCTGGACATAGTTATTGTTCTTGTGCTTCCTCTTATTGTGCTTGACCATTGAATAAAGTTGTTTTGAATTACAACCAGTACTTTTCAAGTTATGCTCCAGACAAGGAAAAATATCAAAGGGAAATAACTCTGTAATTAGTCAAGATAGAGTTATGGTTCTTGTGCACTGCACTTCCTCTTAATGTGCTTGATGATTGTATGAAGTTGTATTGTATTGAATTCCAACTTGTAGTTTTCAAGTTATGTTCCGGACAAGGAAAAGTAACAAAGGGCAATAAATATTAAATTGAGCAAGATAGAGTTATGATTCTTGTGCACTGCACTTCCATCTTAATGTGCTTGATCATTGTATGAAGTTGTATTGAATTCCAATCATTAGTCTTCAAGTTATGCTCCGGACAAGGAAACTGCAACGGACCGCTGGACCGAACGACCGACTAACCAACCAACCGATCGACCACCGAGTGACTCCTATATATCCCCCAAACTTCGTTTCGGGAGTGTTATAACAACGCAAAATATTAACAAAATAAAATATATGCTTAATATTTTATTGTTAATTAAGCAACAATAATGTCTGAAACGGTAGCTAAGTGGGCTTTTGATTAGAGAGGTAGCACATTCGAATCTTAAGTTAATAAACATATTTTATCAAATATATCTTTTTTTATCATCATTTTAAAATATCATAACTATTAAGATAGCAAAAATGTTGAATTTAAATTAACAGGTTTCACCATAAAAATAAAATACAAAACCTTTATCTTATCAAATCCTCCATCTCAATTGTTCATTATTCGTTGTATAGCCAAATGTTTGGTAGAAAAGTAAAATCCAAAATATTTGTACTTCAGACATGGATTATGCTGAAATAGTGTAAATACATGTCTGCAGGTGTTAAATCGAATGAATAGGCAAAAATGGGTCAAAGACAGAAAAGGCCGGGTTGCATTTGTATACCAAATATCATGATGCTGTGAATTTGTACGAAAAAAATTTACCACTGACCATTAAAGGAACTCCACTGAGGTTTCTTGACATGATGGGACTGAAAATATTTTTCCAGATAAATGTACCATTTGATGAAGGTTTAGACCACTAAACTTTGTGCAAAATTTCAGATCGTTCGCGCACTCAATTATTCAAATTGTAAAACAAGAGGGTCATGGTGGCCCTGAAATCGCTCACCTTTATATAGGCCCTTGGGGCGGGGCTAATTTAAACCAAGGGTTTTTAACCAACTTGGTAGACACCCATTAGATGATGTTTCGTGATAAATATCTAAGCTCTAGCTCTATGGGGATTTTAAAAAGAAGGTTTTTTAAGTTTTTACTAAAGACATATAATGAAAGTCAGACCCCCGGGCGGGACCAGTTTAATCCTGGGGCTTTTATTTGAACAAATTTGGTAGACACTCACTAGAAGATGTTCCATGCTTAATATCTAAGCTCTAGCTCTATGGGTTATTAAAAAGATTATTTTTTAGCTTTTTACTATAGACATATACGGAATATCAGTACCCCCGGGGCGGGATCAATTTTGACCCAAGGGCTTTTATTTGAACAAACTTGGTAGACAATCACCAGAAGATGTTACATGCTTAATATCTACGCTCTAATTCTTTGGCTTTTTAAAATAATTTTTTTTTTAAGTTTTTACTATATACATATAAGGAAAATCAATGACCCCGGGGCGGAGTCAATTTTAACCCCAGGGCTTTCATTTGAACAAACTTGGTAGACACTCATCAGACAATGTTTTATGCTAAATATTTAAGCTCTAGCTCTTTCCACGGGGAGGGAAATGTTACACGAGGGATGGAGTTCTAATGATAACTTGTCAAGGGTTCTTGTGATAACTGTCACGTAGTTCGTGAGAAAACTATTGTATATACTGCTAAAACACTCGTCAAAAATGATAATTTTCATCTTTAAAAAGTGAGTTTTAGGTGCTTAATTAAACGTCAATGATTAAGCTTGCCTTAAATATTGTATCAAGTGTAAAAAAAACTAACAAGTCCATTTTTCACCACCTCTTGCTTAAAATCTGATAGTTTTGAGTAAAAATTTCAAATTATGTGCCATTTCGCAAGTACTGACCTGCTTGTCTTCATCATTGCCATACATACATGACATAATTTCCTAATACAAAATTACAAATATAAAGCCCCGGCTAACAAATTTATACCCGATTTTTCAAATGTCCCGGAGTTCTTGTGATAACTCAAAATATGTCTTGGAGTTCTTATGATAACTTTTGTCACTGCCAATGTGTTTCTTGCGCTTAATCACGGCACGTTTTAGCGTTTTTTATTATTCAATAAGGTTGTAAATCATTATGAAATGTAGTAGTATTTAGTTAAAGAGATATTACTGAGATATCTTATCCCCGTTTCTTTTTATGGTATTTTTGCTGACGCAAATTTCGTAGACTGGAAAAAGGCTTGATGTAGAGCAATGTCTTTCATGATAAAATGCGCTCAAGTATGGTGTCTTCATGTATATTTTTTCTACCGATGTTTGATTGGTATTTCCCGTATGTAATCTTAGGAAACTGCTAATTTTGCTGTAATTGATAACAAAAATATATTTTAGTCAAACTTATTTCGCTCGAACCCGGAGGGACTTGCAAATTTGTTCGAAAGATCGGTGGTTATAGAGCCAACCGCAGTTGAGTTGTTATCATATGAATATAAAAACTGGGAAGAAGAGATTTACGTCTCATGTCATTAAAGTACGAACATTCAAATAAGTAGTGAAATTCATCACCAATAGCTTAATACGGACATAAGGAACAGAGCCTTTTATTATGATTGATCATTTGCCAAATGTCTGCCTTTTTCAATTGGTAATAGGTGATTCATTGTTCTAAATTTACATATATATTTGCCTATATTAAATGGAAGTACATCTAAATATTTTTCAAAACAATGAGTATTTTTATATGTACGATACACTAAGCACTTAGAAGATGTATCAATAGTACTATGCCAATCTTGTAAAAAATGACCATGTAGTCTACGCTTCACAATATTTCTAATGTAATTAATATTATCTACCTTCTGTAAATAAAAATATTCTGACATGCCAAGATTACTAAGTATTTCTTTCACAAAATTTATCCATTTAGAATTAACAATATTCCTAGAGGACAGAGACAACATTGTTTTATAAAGAAGTTTACATATCTTATTTTCCTTAGCATTAATAATTTTACTCCAGAAACACAAAACTCTTTCCCTTGTAAGACTAATGTAAATATGCCTAACTCACCATAAACCATACAATGAGGTGTAGAAGCTTTTAAATTTAAATACATTTACAAAAATACAACAGAAATTTCTCTAGAATTTGAACTTGTTTGAATCCCCAAACTTCACTTCCATAAAGAAAGATAGGTACAACCATAGAGTTAAATAAATGTAGTTGCAAAGAAATTGGTAAACATAATTTACGGGACTTTAAGATCACAGAAAACATTGCTCTTCTAGCATAATCAACAAGAATTTCTTTTTATTTTAAACATTTCCATTATAAATTTTAAAAAAATAAATCCCAAAGGGGAAAATAAAGTTAAACTACTAAATTCCCAAAATTCTTTAAAAATTGTACATTTAAAAAAAAAAATCATCCTTTTTGACACTTAAAAACCCCTAATTTTTGTCTTAAATTTATTTACAACAAGATTCCATATATTACAGTAATCACTCATAGCATTTGAGGCATTTTGCAAATCAGTTCAAAAGTGTAAGTGGGAATTCAACGATTTATAATTGATTTCTATGTAAATACTAAGTTTTCTACAAAACTTATTCTCTTTTTAAGTTTTTAGACATACATTAAGATCCATCTTACAATGTAACTAGTACCAGTCATAACAATTGTTAACACTCATCCTACCTTGAATTTAAAACAGTCTATTCAAAGGTTAAACTATTTCAATATCTAAACACTAAAATTGAGCTGAGAAACAGTAAGGAGCCATATCAGACTGTACGGATGTGCACGCTGATCGGTCCTTAATTGTTAAAAAAGGACATCATTTTTGGTTTTAACATGTTCGATATGCTAGTGGCAGTAACATCAGCATACTGTTATATTATGATAATTGTGTGTTTACTTAGTACATTATGTTCAATTAAGCACTTCCCTTAGGCATACTAATCTAACAATATAGAGCCAGGTCTGTCTTGTCCAGGCACTGAAATCCCTTAAACATAATTTGAAATGGACTGTTAGAAATTCTAAGATGTACAAAGCCATCAAACATTTCAAGATAAATAAGGATTAAAAGGTTCGAAATGACAAAAAAATCCGGGCTTTTACACATTCAGCCAAATAGTAAATAAAACAAATAATGAAACCAGTAAACATTTTGAACAATTTATCGCATTCAGTGATAGGGGCATTAGATTTTTTAAATTTTTTAGGGCAAATTTAAAAACATTGCATTTATTTTTGGATTTTATAAATTTAAGATTTTTTAACCCCTTTTTATTGCAAGTTCATTTCCATCGGGATTTTAGTAGTTCACAAATTTTGGGAAAAATTTTTTCAATAATACTTATTATAGAAATTTTTTTCATATTCATGTTTTTCTAATTGTTTTTTTTTCTATGTATTTATTTATTTGTTCGTTCGTTCGTTCGCTCGCTCGCTCGCTCCCTCACTCACTCACTCACTCACTCACTCACTTATTTAATTTATTTATACATTTAACCATTCAAAATAGAAAACTGGCATAATGCATGCTCATTTATTTATTGATTTACTTATTTATTCATTTATTTTTCTATCTTTTTATCTATTTATTTAGTTAGTTATCTATTTATTTATTTATCTATTTATTCATTTTATTTATATTTCTTTTAATGAATTATCACTGATAAATTATTTGTCAGATGTAAGAGGAATAAGGAATAAGTATTAATTTTTAAAACGTCTTAAAAATGTAAAACTTAATTATAGATCGTAAATAATGCCTTGTATAGAAAATCAAAATACAAAACAATTTCTACTATTGCTAAATGAAACTACAATATAAAAAAGCATAACATATGTATCATAGACGCCTTGCAGAATGTAAGGTCAATTTCAGGTCACTCATGTTTTATTTAGTGGAGGCAGAAAGCTGTTTACTGATAAGCCTCCAGAACAAGTTTAAAGAGAAGTTATTTAACAATAACCATACTTTAATTGTTAAAATAAGCAATTTTCATTAGCAAAATATATCTAACATGTTTCAGACATTTGTGAATTATTTGATGTTTTTGTGAGTTGGTATATTTAAGGTTTGTTTAATGTAAAAAATAAGGATATTACTTAATGGTAAATAAAAAAGTTAAAGGTTAAAAAACTAATGAAATATCAAAAATGAAATATTCTAATGAAATAATTTTCATAAAATTCGAAAATGGTAACATTATGATATTTACATCTCACGGTCGGCTCTTAACATAGAATATTTCTTTTATTGAAAACACATGAAAACTGTGCATAAACAAAATACAATGTTGTGGAACAAAATATTATGCTACTACTTTAAATACGTTTTTAAAAAACAAAACATATTTATTTCATAAAGGCAATTTTATTCAAATTCATGGATGCTCAAATAGGCAAAACGAAGAAAACACAATGTCATAACTTAGATTCCTAAAAACTTATTGTGGAGAAGGGATGCATGGACAAAAGCTATAAAAAGATTGGAACAAGAAAATTAAAGCCGTGGCAACGACACAATATAATTCTTTTGTATTCATTTTACGTTTTATAATCAATTGTTTTTGCTTCATGATTTTTTTAATGCTTCATAACATAAATGATTATGAAGTAACTGATGGGCCTTATAATTTTTCATTCATTTCACACAGTAAATTAATTGTTAGAAAAATTGAAGTTTAGCCTTTATTTTTTAACAGGCTTTTCTGCAGAAATCGAACAATTTTAAATGACTAGATTATGCATTTCCTGTATAATTTAGATAGATGTTACACAAATATATGTATTTAAGCCAGCCTGTTGTTTTCATTTTTTCTGTATTCTGATATTTTTAATTTAATATTGGTAGTTTTTTAATGATAGTTTTGAAACTGAGTTTATGCCCGAGGTTAAAAAAAATTAAAGATGATTTTAAAATAAATCAATGACAATTTAGGTTTGCATTGATTTGATCATATTTTTTCTTTATCAGGTAAGCATTGTAAGGTATGTTCTTTGTACACTGTCTCTTGCTTGCCAGCACTTGTAAGTTTCTCATTATAGAACTGGCTGCACATGTCCAAACACTAGTACATAATTATAATAATGATGATGATGATGACTTAATTTAAAGAAGCAACATGATTTGACACATTCAGGATTCCTTTTGAGTTTCTATCAAAATGTACATATAGTATACAGTTTCAATCAAATGATTTATGTAAAGATACATATTGTTTATCTGGTACATGTATTAAAAAGATTTTTTCATATATATTCAGGGAGAAGAGTGTTTAAGGTCAGTTAAATACTTAAATGGCCTTTTTATAACTTACTCTCAGAGAATTTTTTAAATACAGTTTAATTCGGAAAAATAATTTATCAGTGGGGGCCCCTTGAATGCCAGTATCTGTAGCTTACCAGCCAAGATTTTTTATTGTCCAATAATAATGGACCAGAAGTGTTTTGTCTGCAGAAAAGGATAGTTTATCAAAGTAAAAACTAAATTTACAGACATGAAATATTAAGAGTAAAACCCAAAGACATGCCATGGTCATTTTTGAGCATGTGTAGACTCTTTTCCATGAGTTTAGGCTATTAGCAGACAGCTTTCTGCCTCCAGAGATAACCTGTGGTCAGTAATGATATGCAGCGTTCTATTTTTAGTAATTTTGAAAGGGGTCTATAGTTACTTAAAAGGTGGATGTAATATATTAACTCGCTATTGGTCAGCTAGTATTAGCCACTAGCTGATAAGCCCCGCCTAAATTCACCTGGCATCACCTCTCTGTAAGATCATTAGTAAATAGATTTAGAAACCAGACGGCTGCGTTGTTTAATCTCTCTACCCATACCTGTCCAGTAACTATGATATATATGTTATGCTTTTTTATATTGTACTTTCATTTAGCAATTGTAGCAATTGTCTTGTATACAAGGCATTATTTACGATCTATAATAAAGTTTTACATTTCTAAGACAATAAACAATGATCATCAATACACTGTTACAAGGGGAACAACTGTGATAATAATTCATAGGACAGCCATCGTGTGTTAACCTTTCATTTCTCAACTAAATATATTTTGTCTAAGCATACAAGTCATGTAGATAACTTTTGGGTGATTAATACTCCATGTTTTATCATTAAAATAAGAATATTTACAGAAATGTTTTCAATACTTTACCAATAAAACTAATATCTCAAGAAATTAATAAATCGACCAAAGACATTTTACGTATAAATCACATTATAAATGTATCATTATCAATAACTAATGAAATTACACATTCAACCAAATAATTTCAATGTAAATCATGTGACCTTTAATTCCCTTAGTTTGTCTTCAACCATTTAAATTTATTTTCAAATAAAGCAATTTGTGATCCCCCAATGGAATAATGAGATATTATCCCCCAGAATATTAATTGAATATTTGTTTGTTTGTTTGGTTGGTTTGACGGCGTACCAACATATGGTGCCAAAACAGGAAAGATGATTTTGGCTAACCTTGGAAGTTACAAACTTAAAGCAATATCAAGGGTCAAAACCTCACTTGCTGGACATAAGAGTGCATAGACTTCTGTTGTTACAACCCATTCTCTTACGATCTGACACGCAGGGATAAACGGTAGCTGCAATTCTGATGCTTCGACATTTAGAGGCAACTCCTTAGCCACAAGGGGCAAAATTTTAATTGAAACTAAGCTAGTTCTTGCCAAACCAATTTAAGGTTACTGATAGTGCTAAAAAAAATTGTAACATATACGATTGAAACGTCAGACATACGGATAAATAATCATATTGAAGCAATAACGATATACTGTCCACTTTAGCTCTTACTTTCTCTATTAATTGTTTTATTGAATAAGGTATATTCATTGATTGGCTGCTTTTAATTCTTAGTTTCAAAACCCATTTCCTTTTTGGTATTAACATTCATTAGCATTTTTGCAATCATCGGAATTCTATATTCTTGAATTTAAGAAGTTAATACGGAAAAAGAATAATCAAAGTAACACGTACCTCAAAAGGTATAATGAAACAGATCAATGTTCAAAATTTTTATTACCTCCTTTGACTTGACAGTCTACCTACTCTGCACAACTTGATAAATCCTACCAGTTACTTCAAATTGTGACTAACAAATGCAGAAGGAATGAATATGGGCACATTTGGGTCAATTCCAACACATTTTATAAATTTGAAATTCCTTAAGGGGGCAGGGGACCTAAAAAAGAACAATTTTGTATTTCAGTGTGGCCAGAGACACAATTCCAAATATTTCAAAATCTGTTTCACAGGCAGATAACCAGTTGCACTGCATTTTTCAATGATATATGACATACATTGAAAATAATAGGTTGCATGCATTGCTTCTTAAAAAAATGACTGACAGCAATTTATATTTACCCCCACCCAGCCAAAATCACACCTAAAATATACCAATATTGGCAATCTTCATGAAGGTGCAGCATACTCCAGAATCCGCCCGATTCCTTTTTAAATATCACTAATACGCAGTGCAAGCTATAGCATTTACAAAGATGATCAATAAAGTGTCTGCCATACGTTTAGATTTTTCACAAAATTTATCCGAAATTTCTTACTTGTTTGGCGCCAACTGTCAAAGCTTGATTTTTTTTTTCACCTCCATTCGGAGAGTAAGAAATACATACTAAGCTACCAAAATGCTTAGTTTCGGGTAAAAACCCAAAGATACTTCTCATTTCCTACACACAAACAAGAAAGAATTACAATGGCAGAGAAATATCAGAAGTTTCTAGTACCTTCAAAACAACATGTCTGAGTTATTAAAAAAAATTGACCGGGGCCATCATTCGAATATGTCCCCTGTCCCCTTAATGTATTATAATCCAGTCAGATATAATCTATACCAATAAATGAATATGTTTCATTTATCAATTACTTATTATTTCTTTTGCATAAACCCTTATATTCGTTTATTCGAGTCCCTTCAGGGACTTCTTTCATGTAGGAAGCTATCAAGCTAGTCTGCGGAAGGCCAGTGGTTCTATTTAAACGAAAGCTCATGACTAAAAAAATGCTTGAAGGAACGCAAATACTCCATCAATAAGCTTGGAAATTGCCGTATGACCTTAAAGTATTGGTTTACTATAAGTTTATACAAACAAACAAACAAACAACAATAACAAAAAAACAACAACAAAAAAAACAATTGCATTAACCAAGGTGTCTTAAAATGAAAATGAGAATGAAAGATAAGTAAGTTGGCGATTAACAAGCACTTTCTTGCCGATGTCTTTCTTATTGAAGTAATATATAAATTCAGAAGGCTAGATATCTGCTTACACTGCAGCTCACATAGAAAAAAGGCAGAACATTTTTACATACGAGTATATATATCACCAGAATTGGCCTTGTTTTATCTTTTCAGATTAGAGGGCTATGTTTTTAATACTTCTACTTGACGGCATTTTAATTCCAGTAAGCATAGAGATAAGAAATATAAAAAGTCAGTGTGTGTTATTTGCGGTAGCACTGTTTTAACAGTGTTTGAGCCCTATTGATTATATCTGTTATACAAGGAGCGTTGTACCACCATATTTTTTAACTATATCCTTAAATAAGCCTTAGTTTTATCGATTATTATTCCCACTTTAAGGAAAGCGGTAATAACTCTGTCATTGCTTTTGGTTTATACATAATTTATTTTAGCTTGGTTGTGTAGGAAGCTATAAGCTCATAGACACACTTTGAATTCATTCCTGGAACCAACCAGTACTTAGCATGTGTGTAAAGGTTTTTGCTCAAGGAAACAACGACTTGCCCCTGACGGGGTTTGAACCCATGCGGCTAGCGATCATGAGATTACTAGTCCGACGCGTTAACCACTCGGCCATGTCGCCATTCCTTTTGACAAAATATGTTCGAAATAATTCCCCTTACTTAAAAGATAAGTTTAAACATCGATCTGTTTCATTATACCTTTTGAGGTACGTGTTACTTTGATTATTCTTTTTCCGTATTAACTTCTTAAATTCAAGAATATAGAATTCCGATGATTGCGAAAATGTTAATGAATGTTAATACCAAAAAGGAAATGGGTTTTGAAACTAAGAATTAAAAGCAGTCAATCAATGAATATACCTTATTCAATAAAACAATTAATAGAGAAAGCAAGAGCTAAAGTGGACAGTCTATCGTTATCGCATTAACACGATTATTTATCCGTATGTCTGACGTTTCAATCGTATATGTTACAAATTTTTTAAGCACTATCAGTTACCTTAAATTGGTTTGGCAAGAACTAGCTTAGTTTCAATTGAAATTTTGCCCCTTGTGGCTAAGGAGTTGCCTCTAAATGTCGAAGCATCAGAATTGCAGCTACCGTTTATCCCTGCGTGTCAGATCGTAAGAGAATGGGTTGTAACAACAGAAGTCTATGCACTCTTAGGTCCAGCAAGTGAGGTTTTGACCCTTGGTATTGCTTTAAGTTTGTAACACCCTGTGTTAGCCAAAATCATCTTTCCTGTTTTGGCACCATATGTTGGTACGCCGTCAAACCAACCAAACAAATATTCAATTAATTTTCTGGGGAAAAATACTTCATTTTTTCATTGGGTGATTACAAATTGCTTTATTTGAAAATAAATTTGAATGGTTGAAGACAAACTAAGGGAATTAAAGGTCACCTGGCTTACATTGACATTGTTTGGTTGAATGTGTGATTTCATTAGATATTGATAATGACACATTTATACTGTGATTTATACGATAAATTTCTTTGGTTGATTTATTAATTTCTTGAGATATTAGTTTTATTGGTAAAGTAATGAAAACAATTCTGTAAATATTCTTATTTTAATGATAAAACATGGAGTATTAATCACCCAAAAGTTATCTACAAGAATGCTTAGACAGAATATATTTAGTTTAGAAATAAGAGGTTAACACACGATGGCTGTCCTATGAATTATTATCCCAGTTATTCCCCTTGTTACAGTGAATTAATGATCATTGTTTATATATATACTGTATATATTCTGAATTGTTGAATAGTTATGCATTTTATATTGCAGTTTCATTTAGCAATAGTAGAAATTGTTTTGTATTTTGATTTTCTATACAAGGCGTTATTTACGATCTATAATTAAGTTTCACATTTTTAAGACGTTTTTACTGTAAAAATAATACTTATTCCTTATTCCTCTTACATCTAACAGATAATTAATAAATAGATAACTAACTAAATAAATAAATAAATAAAAGCGAGCGAACGAACGAACGCATTAATACATAGAAAAAACCAATTAGAAAGAAAATGAATATGAAAATATGAATAAACTTTCTGAATGCGATGGAAATGAACTTTCAATGAAATGGGTGAAAGTCTTCAATATCAATGCAATAATAAATGCAATGATTATAAAGTGACCTATAAAAAAAGAATGCAATGACCTATAACTGAATGCGATAAATCGTTCAAATTGTTTACTGTTTTCATTAGTTGTTTTCTTTACTATTTGGCTGAATGTGTAAAAACCCGAATTTTTTGTTATTCCGAACCTTTTAATCCTTATTTATCTTGAAATGTTTGATGGCTTGGTACATCTTAGAATTTCTAACAGTCCATTTCAAATTATGTTTAAGAGATTTCAGTGCCTGGACAAGACAGACCTGTCTCTATATTGTTAGATTAGTATGCCTAAGGGAAGTGCTTTATTGAACATAATGTACTAAGTAAACACACAATTATCATAATATAACAGTGTGCTGATGTTACTGCCACTAGCACATCGAACATGTTAAAACCGAAAATGATGTCCTTTACTAAAAATTAAGGACCGATCAGCGTGCACATCTGTACAGTCTGATATGGCTCCTTACTGTTTTTCAGCTCAATTTTAGTATTTAGATATTGAAATAGTTTAACCTTTGAATAGACTGTTTTACATTCAAGGTAGAATAAGTTTATTTATCATTTCATCATCCGCGTCTATTTTTCACATTTTTTTCTATGATCAATTGTTTAACCACGGTTTCTTTTAAAATGCAAAACAATTTGTCCATATTTTTACAAAGACTATGATTTGTCAGATTCCAACTTTTATTGAGTTATTGTTCTTTTTGTTGGGTAAAACTTAGAATATTCTTCTGAGATATACATTTAATACCTTTTATTCCTACAATAAAATATACAATGGTTTTCATTGAAATAAAAAAGCAAACAAAACAACAACAACAAAAACAGTTATAATGGACAGAAAATTTGTTTTGTGCAGCAAGAAATAAGAAAAACAATTAAAACTAATTTAAACTATACATGAAATGACTCATAATTGCGCCACAAAAATGAATATTAGTATATAAAAGTGATCATATTAGTTTAATAATAAGTTTTTTTTGTGTTTTGAATAGAAGTATTCATAATCTAAATGTCAATCATTTTAGCTGCAACCAAAGTACATAAATTGCCCTCCAAAGCGCGTCATTATGAAAAATTTCACAAAATTGCTGGGCAAAGTTTTACCATTTTCAAAGATTTTTTGTCAATGTACAAATGTTATACAAAGGGTTCCAATTTGCTGCATAAGTTCATCTCAGGGGCCACTTATTTTATCAGAATATAATTGTTAAAATTCTTCTGTCTAAAATACATTCACGTATATAAAGCGCAGGACACATTGTAATGAATACTAGTCCATTTTTAAAAAAGTATTAATGTATATCACAATATATATAGACAAGTAGCTCTCTTTATATAGATTTGAATGGGGTATGATTTTGTAAACGGTTTCTTCATATGAATTAAAGATATTTTGTTTGTAGTTGTTCTGGGAAATTATAAAAAAGTCCTGAAAAACATTAGATCAAGGGGTCACTGTTTTGACTAAAAGTAAAATATCTATTTTATTTGTTTTGCTTTTTAACAAGAACTTAAGTTATTTGATATGTACCATTGTCCTCTAACTATCGATAAGTACCGTATTTAATAAAACATGTCACATGAGTTAGACAGCTCGGTCAAGGCAAAATGTATTGTTATGCTGTCATAAAATATCTCTTTCTCAAAGAAACAAACTATTAAAGGTACATGACGTCAAATGAGTAAATTATATTTTCAATATATTATATACCTTTATTACATGCTTTTCGGTGGTTTATAGAAATATATCAGTGATATAAAACTGATAATTTCACTGTTTTAAACAGTGAATTTATCAATTTGATAATTTCACTGTTTTGAATCTAAGCCCCTTACGTTGTTTCAGTGAAATACCAGCGTGAACAGTACTGGGAACCAACTTTATGGCATGACGTTACGTTGTATTATTATTTGGCGCGCTTTTCATTCACTATTTCATATAATAAAAAGAAAATTTGTTAAGTTTAGTGTAAGATCAAAATATATTTCACCTTGTGAACCCCAAAAGTTCATATTTCACTCCTTGCTGCGCCACTCGTGAAATATATCCTTGGTGCTCACTCGGTGAAATATATTCGATCTTACACTGAACTAAACAAATATCCTCTATATCCTGCTGTCTTTCATGTATATCCGGTCAGCGTAGTTATTGTGGCCTCTTTTATCACAGCTGCTTAAGTTGTAACGTTTTTTATGATTTGTTACTTCGGTCCATTCTGAATAAGGAATCTAAGTACCCATAACTGTATTGGTCAAACACTTGAGAAATATTTTTTGGGATGAAATGTACTTTTTTACTTTTTTTCAGGCCTAGCTCTTGAATTGCTTTTGGGGACTTTACACAAGAATTAATGAGTAACATTGATAGCAATTTAGCAAAAAAAGGAACACATCGGTTGTATCAGTGTGATAAGTGCTCATATTTTTATTCCACTATATCTGGAACAAGTGGCTATTTACATACCACATTAACATGCAAAGGAACTAAAACAAAATATAAAACGTGAACTATTTACATTTAATGTAATATCGTTATTATACCCCTATGTGCTTTTAACATGCGAAAAATACTGAAGATGATACAAATATAATATAATCTTTTTATAAACATTTATATACATACTCGAAGTATAAATGTAACTCTTATACAGACCGAATAAATCATCTTTGAAACAAGTTAATATAATAACTTAGGTTTGCATTATTTACTTTCAACAAATAAGCATATAAACGAAAAACATTAACAATTCATGTATACTATTTAAATGAATGGATTTAAATGATTGTTCCAATATCAAACTATACAACAACAAGATCTGTCGGTAGAGGTCTTGTGCAGGAACATCTGTTATCTTGTCGTAAGAGCCCTGTTTTAACCAAATAAGTAAATAATATAATTCGAAAAAAAATTCATCTCTTTAAAGTTCAATACAGAATATTGTTATACTTAGCTTAGAGCTTTTTAAATGTAGTGACCGAATGAAGAAAATGCACCGTAAAATTTAACTTAACGTCCAAAATCAAGTAACGGCAAAGTATATAACACAGTTATATACTGCAGGATCATTTCAAAGTGCCTTTTGTTTCAACAACGTACATCTACCTCACCCTGCGGCTTTTTTCTAAACTTTGCAAAAAACCTTCCTAACCAACCCATCCCTTCTCATCCAGCTCCCGCGATCTTGAAATGATTGGTGGGATATTATCCATAGCGTAAACGGTATGAACAGTGGCATTTGCTTGTTTAACTTTGCTTGTTTAGGATTCGAAGTATACTAGACAACTTACAATAATGACAATTACTGCCAGAAATGTATAATATATAGTCTACGAGCTACGAGGCAAAATACACCCAAAAAATTACTTTTTTTACAAAGTGATCACTTAATTGACTTGTGGTTTCAGTATCACTAAACGATCTTACGTGTATGACTTTTTCAAGTCGTTTAACAAATACTTTAGCAAAAGTATATAATTAAATACTGTTATAAGCCAGATGTAATTGCTTAGAGACTATACAGACGATTGTCTTTACACTGATTTACACTGATTGTTTTCAATAATATTGATATTGTGGTTAATCGGTTAATAGCACTTAACGTCAAAACTAATAATTAAAACGTAATGCTAAGAGTTGTTGACAGTTTATTTCAATATATCGATTAAAAATCCACCTAAATTAAGTAAATTCATAGATATAAAAGTAAAAAGTACATTATTTATTTACTTATTATTATGGTTGTAGACAATGAAGTTACAAAAAGTGTAACTGTTGACATTAATTCGGATTTGGTTAATTTGTACATCAGTGGGAATTTAAAATTGATAATGATTGTCAGACAAATTGTCAATCATCATTATACCGAAATAGACTTTATTTGTCTTTGAATGTCTCATGTATACATTCGTTTTACATTAAACAAATTAAACATAAATTACACCTTCTCTTTTTGTTTACATCTAAAACCACGTGGTGCCATATTTTAATCCGAGAGTTTTATGAATATTCGTCGATGTGTTCCATTTGGGTCGGCGGTGAAAATCTACAACAGGATTTTTTACAAACACGCACAACTTATAACACACTTAAACACGCATAGACCTGTTTATGTTAAATTCATTTCTAAATATGCATGATGCCAGTAGAATGAGATATAAAAAGAATATTACAAGTACAGTAGGAATGCTAAATGTACAATAAAAGAATATTACAAGTACATGTACATTAGGAATGCTAAATGTACAATCCTATCTTTAAATCGTTAGAATAAAAATTCCTGTAACTGGAAATATGTTATTAAGAAGATAGTTATTGCAAATTAAACAAAGACTATCTCAATTGCCCGATATCCTTTCTACCACCGTAGCGTAATAAAACGTAATCTCGTAGTCGCCACCTTCTCACTTCCGTAGATTTTATATTCGTGATTTCGTATGTCCCAAATTTTAATGTGAATTCCACATTGAAACGTCTACATGGCATGATAAAGAATGTAAAATTTAAAAACGTATGTTTGTGCATATAGACAAAATAAGAACTTAAGTTTTACCACAAAAACATGTTTATAAGGATGTGTCTGTCACATGACGGTTGCTGCTAAATTGCTTTTCGAAAAAATAAATATTCAAGTTAGAGAACAGAGACAAAATATTCATGCAGGGGAACACCTAAAATAGATCATTATATTTTTTTCTCTTTTTTTAAGTTGATAACGTTCGTTTGTCATGGCTTGCTGTGCATGACGAAACATCTTGTAATCAAGTGCTCTGGGGCGCGCGCGCACAGACACACACGCACATTCATACACACACCACCACCACAACAACAACCACCACTTAATTACGTTTTCATGAATTTAAAAGAACTCTGTATAGTGCCCATTTGGGATAATAAACTGCACTTTGATGTTGAAGTCTCTTTGCATGTCAGTCGTTCTAAGAATATGCTTATTAAGACAATAAATTATTTTTTTTTAGCTCTGTCCTTTTTAAGCCTTTCAATATATTAATATAAAATGTATACTACAATAAGAATCGTGAACGCTCAATTCAAATTTTCAACGTTAAACGTTGATGTTTTGATATTGAACTTGTTCAAAGGGTAAAATGTTTTAATCTTCTTTTTTGGCAACGAAGATAGTCGTTGCTCTTGGCTCTTTCTTAAATCCTTTAATGTTGTCAAAACTATAAAGTTTGCATTTCTGTTCAACTTCGTCGCAATCACAGTAGCTGTAAGCAACGCAATGTGCATCGGCCATACAAACACGTCCACATTCTGTTTCGTTAACTTTCGTTTTGTCATCTACATTGTCTTCTCCCTCTTCATTCATCTGTCTTGGTGTACCTATGATATCCGTGCCTTCGAGCGTTAGGTTTTTTCTCGATTTCCCGATTATTAGTAGGGATTTCCAACTCTCATTTTCCTCTCCAGATATAAACCTATCTGTGCTGTACATGTAACAAGTATGATAATGATTGCTATAACTTTTACAAGTATCACAATAGTCAATTGCAACGCATTTGATGAGCTTCAAACAATTGTCGACGCATTCTTTGTACGTTGAAACTGTTGAATCATAGTAATTACGAAGTTCTGTTCGACCAAGCATTAATCCCGGGGATAGAGTCTGGCATGACTCTACTTCACCCCTCGAAATCATATTCTGGCAATATTCGCGTTTTGTTTTATTGATATTTCTTGCAATATGGGCGAGATTTACCCTTAATTGGGTCTCATCCAAATACTTATCTGTAAACAGCTCCTCTATAGACGCAAGTTTGTAGCTAGATGGTACTGGACTGTCCTTTACGGTTGAAGCCCAAGTAAGCGCGTCGCCGTTTGCAGGAGGTGGTGCTCCTACTGAAATTGTCTTCGTTTCCACTGATTTTGAAAATGCAGATGCCTTTTCTCTTTGTGATTTATCCATTGAAAATCCACCGCCAACATTGACTATGCCAGAGTAGCTTGCAGAGACAGCAACGTTGACTCCACTCTCACTTTCTTTTTCGTATTTTTTCGATTCCATTTTGTGCTCATATGTAAACCTAGCTCCAAAAGTAACTTCAGTAGGAAAATGGGTGCCATACGTGTCAAGAAATTCTAAGTACAAATCAGTTGAGTCGGTCGTACTTAACCTTTCTATCCAGCCAAGAAAAACGGGGTCCAGAGGGGGAGGTGACCGCTTGACTAGTTTGCTGAAATAATAATTGCAGTTGGCCGAGGAAATGATGTACACTGACTCTCCAGTAGATATTTCTGACGAAGATTTTTTGTAACCGGCGCTTGCAGAAAAGCTCACACCCCATCCACCACCACTTACACTTGCAGACACAGATAGTGAATTTGCAAACTCGTATTGTGTTTGAACGATTGTTGACGTAAACGACGTAATACACGACACGTCCGGGACCACAACAAGACCTTGTGGGACACTGTAGCGGCAATCGGCGGTTTGCTTTTTGGTTTCGTAATTGGCAGCAAATATTGGATACGTAAAGCCAGGGTCATGTCCAATTGCAAGAGGAAAACCACGCAATATATTGTAACCCATTAAAGCATAATCGATATCCGGAAACGAAAGCTGTAAGGATCCGGTTCCCCCTAGGCATTCTAGTAGATTGCCATCTTGGCGCATTATTCCTGCATCCAGATATAACAGATAAAGTTGCAATGTTTTAAAGAAATTGGGAATATACTAATGAATGGTGTATTTCACGTTGATAAGGTATTTGATATTGAACTTATGCTGTAATACATTTCCTTCTAATTATTTTTAAAGAGTGTTATGTCAAAAGTTATTGTTTCTTGCTGTATTGGTTTTTAACAAAACACGCTTGTTATTTCATAATAAAGAGATCTTTTGTCTTTGTTTTAATCATATTTATAAATAATGATATAACCTCTCAGAAATCAAGAAATAAAGTTTTTTGAAATCGGTAGCCAAGTGTGACTTTTCCTGGTGTGACTTTTCCGTGGTATAACAAAGTAAATCAATAAGATTTTAGAAAAAGAACATACCTGTAACACATTCTTTGGATTTCTGCCGGAGGGCAATCATGTGAAACAGATTTCTTGGGTTCGAATTATATATTACCAAAGGAATGAAAGCTTGCATATTTACAGACAGTTACAAATCATATGTTTATCTAATACTGTTTTTATTTGGCAACTTAAATAGCATAATATAGAGCAATTTTACAATGAACACATTACCGGTATATCACATAAGCTTTTATGAAAAGAGTAGGTCAAATTATTCAGAACCATTCTTTATCGTAAAATATTTACCAATATTGAGATAGTGTCTTTGTTTATCGTCTTTGCCTTCTTCACCAAATAAATTACCCACAAGTGGGTTGGATGACATAAGAACGTCACCATGAGCATCACCACGTAATTCCTCAGCAGGTCTATTGGATGTCGTAAGTGCATCTGTCAAATCCCTGCAATCAAGTTCTACTTAAAGGTACAATAATCAAAGCGGAAATATTGAAAACAAGCAATTTATGTTAAAGATCTGTAAAAATAAGAATAAGTAAAAAGACGCGATGTTCTAATGTATTTAATTCGGTGAGCTTAAAAGATCTTAACAAAGTGGTCTCAACTATTACACATACGAGAAGTGAAAATCATGTTTATAAGTGATAAAAAATATCACAAAAAATATCACACCAACCTGTTAATCTTTGCTTGGGAGTGTCCGAAGTAAATTAGGAAGCTGACAACAATGGCAAGGAACACCAATAAGAGTAAAAAAGTCTTGTTCTTACTTAGAAAGGTCTACAAATATATAATACCATGAAAAGCAATATTAGAAAAACCAACATAAAGATTCTTACTATCTATCTGATATGGTTTATATTAACGGATATGACACGAATGTACTAGTGTCCTGAACGGATTTGACTAAGTGGATATAAACTTTCAATATTGAATGAGTCATTCTGAAATTGTATTTGAATATCTTTAATTTTGTACGTTTGTGTATTTTGAATTTTGTCACATCAGTCATTGTAACTGATACAGCATGTGAATTTATGAAAATGAGAGTAGCTGTAAATATAAGACCTTACGAATATGACCTTTTCGGAAAAGAAATTGCTCTTTTCCATGCTTATATTTCATTATTTGATTTCACTTATCCAATGGCTGTACAAGTACTTAATTGGTAACTTGTACATATGTTTAAGTTCACTTGGTATAAACATATTTATTTAAGCTCGATTGCGAAACAAGTTCTTGCAACTTATATTAATCAATTTCGAGACGGCTTCCTGGAACCAACCAGTACGGTGTTATATGAAGAAACATGGTCGTGACCCGATTATGACTTGAATCCATGATTCCTAGATTAAGAGACAGACACCTTAACCAATAGGTAACCGGGTTCCTTTAACTCAGTTTACTTAACTCTAAAGAGAAAATTTTAAGCCAACCAATTCCGAAATAAGCCAATAACGGTTTCATATTTGTAAAACAAGATTGAAGGTTTATGGTTAATAATTATTTTTATATAACAATATTTATCCGTACCTGGATTCTATTTCCCGTACCCTTCGAACCAGGACTATCTGGAATATAAATAGCCTTAAGAATTATTATCGTCAGATTTACTGATTTATAAGAGAAACAATATGCAAATATTGGCATTTGAGAAAGAATTTCTTTTTGTTGTTATTGTTTTTGTTGTTGTTGTTGTATAGCGTCTAATTATTACATATTATTATAATGATTATTAAAACTTGTGATACAAAATAGTAAAGGTAACGCAAACATATTAAATGATTTTATGTTTGCATACCCGTCGCCCTTAGAACACAAATAAAGTTATTTGAATTAATTATATTACATTATTGTTTTTCAATTTAATTAATAAATTCACTTTGTTTTTATATTTTCCCACTCACGCAATGTTTGCTCGTAAGCTTATGGCAAAATAAATAACGGTACAGACATCTGTCCTTGCAATGTATTATGTCAGCTTTCATATTGTGCTCCTATATATTTTTTAACCAAATAAAATGATACGATAAAAAAATAAATGCATAAATAAAATTCAAAATCGGTCACCAGTCAATCAATCAAATTGAATTCGTTTATCAATCAAAATTACGTGACATTTGGAAATCCACTTTGGAAAGAAAATTAACTTTATTTCACTTACCTATAGCGAATTCTTCTCTGTCTGACATTGTTGAGTCTTCTAAAACCACCGTTTTAATGAGCACAGTTGAAACCTGTCAGTTACATTTATCTAATAATTGCTCAAAATATAATAGATGTATTGACACATGATCTATGATGGCCTCATCTGTTTCCGCTTTGATAACAATCCCCTTCATAATTAATCATAAAAGGTTTTCCTGTGCATTGTCGAAAACCAACCCTTCAGACAATTGATGTAAACTTAAAGACACTTCTATCGCAACACCTACGTGCTTTAATATATTTGTGTTATTAATTAGGAAATCAAAATTCACTATCTTAATAAATAGACGTTTAATTTTTTTTTATTGACATCAGTCAACAAAGAGTGTATAAACTCTAAATGAAATAAAACATACTTGCAAAACACCCGCTTAAATGTGATACAAACGTATTGACGATTATTTCACTGTATCAATTATAAATGAATGCATTCTTAAATGAAATTACTTAAATCTTTACACATCATTTGATCTCTTATAGAGATAGTGATGTTATATTAATATCTTTGCAAAAATGTTCATCCACTCTTGTATCAGGGCATATTTAGTTTACTACATTATCCAAAGTTGCATCGCTTGCTTCTCTTACCATACTCATCCAGAGATGTTATATAAAATGATAATTAGTGTAACATTTTAAAGCATTTTTATTTGGTTTCCTTACAAAATCCTTACATATAAATGTTCTTTTCCTTCAAAAAGTATTTAAAATGTTAAGCTCAAATGAATTTACGTTTCCGATTTTGAATGCCAAATCCGATGCATTCAAAATGCACTCGCATTTCCGGAATTACATGCAAACATATTTATTTTTGAGAAATCTATCAGAGTAGCTAACGTTAAATATTATATCACACCACCCTGCTTACTTTACATGCACACTTAATCAATTTTGCAATTGGTCATTCTTTAAATTGCATTCTTTCGGAAAGTCTTTATATTATTTTATCTAGCATAGCAACATATAGAATCCACTTATTCCTATTGAATCAACCATGCATGACCAAAGAACAAAAATAAACTTCAAGCATGTGCAACATGACACAATAACGAATGTACTGTCCTAGGATGATAACTTGAGCCTTTGTTTACATAACAAAGACCAACAACAATACGGAAAATAGGTTAGGCAGATCAATGCCACAACCTATAAAAATGAAAATAAAACTACATGTTATCATATGTCTTGTTAGCGCAGTTGGTAGAGCAACCGTGTCAGTAATGTGTTTTACCAGTACAGGCAGAAGTTCGACTACTGGTAAGACACTTGTTTTTACCTCAGAACAGTCAATTGTTCAGAAAACAAGTTTGACTTTTTTTTCATATACATACATGAAGATACCATATGAGATCGAATATTTTATAACACTGCGATCCAAAAATACAAAAACAAAATAGAATATGAATAAAAAATATATATATACTATAAAATATATATGATAAGAAGAAAACAAAAAGGAAAACGAAAAATTAATAGATAAAAATGCTAAAAAACAGAGCAAGAAGAAAAAAACTGTGGTTATGAAACGGCACTACTTGGGGTTCGAACCTATGAGTACAAAACACTAAAAGTTACAAAAATTTCGATCTACCGGCAGAGCCATAACGGTAATACACGAAGATACTGTAAGAATAATGCTATATAGTATAATTATGTAAGTGTTTACTTTTATGATATCGGATAATAATCCAGATAACCCCGTTTTTGGACTTTCCCATGTACCGTTAAGACCAAATTATCATCCTAGGACAGTATCACATTTTGGTAAATAATTGTTCTTAAAATCTAAAATATGTAAAACATGTCAATACATTGACTTGTCATTTTAAACAGTAGTAACATGCCTATTATGCCAAAAATATATGTTTTTAAAAGGTTTTTTGTTGTTGTTTTTTTATACCAGTTTATAGTGATCAAAAGTTACTCATTGGCCATTTACTATTCATTTCTTCTAATGCTTCCTGACACTTTAAACAGTTGCAGTAATTTAATGTTATGTGATTTGATGCACAATGTATCTTTAAAAACTGAAAATATTTAGCTACTAGAAAATAATTGAATCAAGTTTATGAAAAATAAATCGTTGTCACCGTCCTACTTTTAGAATAATCTGCCCCTGAAAGTAAGTTATTGCCCTTACGGTCATTTTCAGGAAGTGATAACTCAAAATCCAGCAGCTTTATGTCTTATTTCATTTCAAATCATAAATTGTTATTTTATTTTTAATCATGATGCAAAGTTTAAAACAACATTTTGCATTTTTTATTAGAAAGAGGTGATTTATTAACCCATTACCGCATGAGCATTTTGTGGAAAATGGCTGTTTTCATCGAAAAGTACCCCATTACAAGTTCAAATTGCTATAAAACTATAAAACTGCTTCAATACTAATCAAACTTGGCACAATGCTGACTGGACCATTGTCTTTGTAACAACATGCTCAGTCTTAAATTTTCTGTTACCATGGAAATGAGGGGATATCTCAAAATTGCCAAACAACACTTTTTGCGTTGATTTTTTTCCTCAAAACTAATTTTAAAATGCTGCAACTTCTCAATGGATTGAGATAGAGTCAAAGGCTTCTCAGCGTTGGTTACATGTTACCTTATATGATTGACCTAGGGTCAGTTTTAGCCTCTCTTGAAGTCCAAAATTTTCTTTGCGATGAGGAGGGGGGGGGGCTACCGCCCCTTCAAACCCCCAAACAGAAGGGGGCACATCCCCTTTCTGACAACCCCCTGATATATCTTTTGGATTGGGGGCGAGGCTAAAAAAGTAGTCACCTTTTTAAACTACATTTCTTAAACAAAAGCAAGTGTTGGGGCCTAAATAAGGCAGTTTTTTCACTATTTGAGACAAAAAAGGGGTAGTGAAAAAGGCGTTAAAAGGCGTGTACATATCGGGTAATGGGTTAAAAGAAAAGTTTGCTTCATTAAAATAGACGTTATGATTTATTTTAATCATGCAAAGTTTAAGAAAATACCTGCTTTGCCTATGAAAGTAGATGTAAATTTCTTTTCAAGTTGAAATTTAATGAATGAGTAATATAAACCTGGCGTAATAGTGTGAGTACTCTTTGGTTCTGATCCGCATAATGAACGTCGATAAACGTTTCTTGTGTCACAAGTTCCCCTGTTATCTGTTTCTGGACTGAACGATGGATGGGAGGTTTGGAGTTTAACTGCTATTCCAGGTTAGAGCTATGTATTCATAACATTTCATTTTCAAACAATCTTCATGACTGAAACTTATCTAAAATAACAGTTTGCATGAAAACAGATTTTACAGCAATGCATGCCTGGTTGTTGGAATCTTTCAATTCACCCCAAATAATCATCTACTTAAAAATCATTAATACTCAATAAGGTGGAATGAAGTGAACTCGATCTTTATCTTCTGTTTCTTCTAAACATATAATAGAAATGGTCTACTACATGACGATATCTGAGGAATTCCTATTCCTTCTTAATAAGTTATATATACAAATGTTTATAAGTTATATATACAAATGTTTGTATACCAAATTGTTTTATCCCTCTGTATTTACATATAAATGTGTTGACATCAAAATGAACAAAATATCCGAAGATCTACAAGAAAGTAGAGACAATGTCCTAATAGATGTGTTTCTAATGTTGCGTAACAGTAGTCGCTCTAGACCAGTCGGCAGTCTCTATTATCTGTTGTGACTCACTTTTAAACTGTACCATAGAAGGTCCAACGCCACGGACTGAGTCTTCACATATGTCTCTATTTTGTTTCTTATAACAATATTTCTAAATTAAAGCACGTATGAAACTATTTCTATCTGGATGATTAAGTTTATATTGATATGATAATCCAGTTCTGATAAATGTGAACCTTTTCCTATGGACATTTACATATTTCACTCAGACGTAATAATTGCAGATCGCAGCAACGTCGAAAATGATAAAAACCATAAGAAAACCGATTTTTCCATTTCACCGTTTCAAATGGAACGTTCGGCAATGAGTCTAAAACAAAAGGAAGATTTTATTTTGGTACAATTGTTCCGGTGGAAGGCCGGTCTGTTTTCAGTTTGACTTCCTGTAAAATTTACAGGGAAGCACTGAATATAAGAACAGTTTTCATTGGTCATTTAACAATTATTACAAAATGAAATCTGGGATTCCATTGGCCTTTCTGAAATAATATGTAGAGGATAGTTCTAAACTAAAATGTAAAGGATAGTTCTTTCCATAATGAAATAAAACTAAAAGGATAGATAGTTCTAAAATAAAGTACACAGCACAGTTCTTTAACTTTCTTTTTAGACTGCTGAGAATTCTTATATTTAGAGAGATGGTGCAACTAATGCAGAAATTTCACTATTCCACTTTTCATCACTAAACGTGACCTCGAATTTAAAGTTGATATATGGGAATTCATTTCGGTCGCGATTTCTTCCTACATTTGTAATCCTGTGATCTTTGTAATCCTGTGATCCATTTGACTACAGACGCTGCATTTAAAGATACGAAACCGCTTAAAATATTTTACATGAAAATCAGATTGCTGGTAATAGCAAATCAGGTAGAGGACGTGGTCGTGGTGGTAACTCGTCACGGGGTGGAAACTCTGGGACATCAGTTCAGAATAGCTTCGCGGCGTTAGGAAGGGAAATGGATAGGGAGATCCAGCCATTTCGGCTCTGAAGTAAATAGTGCAGACAGTGACTGTACAAATAGTTTTGTTAACAGTTCAAGTTTCAACAGTTCCATAAGTAGTTTTAACAGTTCCTATAGTTTAAACAGTTTAGAAGAGAGTCCTGATTCTTTAAACTCTTCAAATATGGAGGACAGTTTTGTAAGTTTAAATTACAATGTTCAGGGAGAACAGCATAATGTAAATAAGTTAAAAGTATATTATACAAATGCAGATGGACTATTGAATAAATTAAATGAATAAGTTGTCGTAATATCAATACACGAACCGGACATCATAGTAATTTCTGAAATGTTTCCAAAAAATGGTGATCAAACAAATATACACCCATGTGAATTTAAAATACCAGGTTATAGTACATTTGTTGGGAATATTACAAAAAATTGTAGGGGAGTTGTTATTTATGTAAAAGATGTTATATCGGCTGAGAAGTGTGAAAACTTAAATGAGATGCCTTTGAAAGAATCCTCTTGGTGCGAAATAAGAATAAATAAGAAAGAAAAATTGTTGATTGGTGGCATATACAGAAGCCCAAATAGTGACAATGTAAACAATGACTTATTGTTAAATTTATTTACTCATGATTATATAAAGACACATAAAAACTTGGTAATTGTCGGAGATTTTAACTTCCCGGACATAAATTGGGACTCCTGGTCGACAATACATAATGAAAACCATATATCGTATAAATTTATTGAAACATTGAGAGATAATTATTTGTTTCAACATGTATATGAAAATACACGTTATAGAATTGGGTACAATCCTAGTTTGTTAGATTTGTTATTGACTAATTCAGAGGGACTAGTCAACAACGTTAGATACGGTGATAAGTTAGGAGCAAGCGATCATATCAGTATAACATTTGACATTATGTGTAACATTGATTTTGAAGTATCGTTAAAACCTCGAAAAAATTATTTTAAGGGTGACTATAACTTGTGTAGAAAATATTTGAGTGATGTGGATTGGGAAGTTATGCACAACTTTAATGTTTGTGAATGTTGGGAATATTTTTTGAAACAGATAAATTATGTAACAGACAAGTTTATTCCTTTTAAAAAGGTTAGCACCAGGCATAAACCTAGGTGGATGGACAACTAATGTGTAAAAATGGTGAAAAGAAAGTATCATGCTTGGAAAAGGTTTACGTACAGTCGTTTATACCAAACCTATGAATAATATTGTAAAATTAGAAATAAAGTTTCAAAGGCAGTGAGATATGCAAAGAGGAAACATGAGAAAGGAATAGCAGATAATATTAAGACAAATGTAAATAACTTCTGGGGTTATGTAAAAGAACAGACTAAATCAAAAACGGGAATTGGAGATTTGAAAGATATAAATGGAGACATAATAACAGATGATAGTAGCAAAGCTGAAGTTTTAAATGACTTTTTTACATCCGTTTTTACAAATGAAGGTGATTCAAATATGCCAGTTTTTGAGAGCAGAATTGATTCAAATGAGTATATTGATATGGTTAATCTAAACTCTGAGAACATTTTGAAACAGTTGAATTCTCTAAATACTTCAAAAGCCGCAGGCGCAGATAATTGTCATCCTAAGTTTTTAAAAGAATGTGCTTATCAACTATACATGCCTCTACACACGTTATTCTCAAAATCATTACACGAAGGAAATATACCTAATGACTGGAAACTAGCAAATGTGACTTGTATTTATAAAAAAGGACAAAAATCTGATCCTGGTAACTACCGTCCTGTTTCATTAACTTCTATTGTATGTAAAATGCTGGAGCGAAATGTTAGACAGGGAATTATTGAACATTTGAAAAGGCATGATATGTTGTCGGATAGTCAATTTGGATTTAGGGACCATAGAAGCACCATTTTACAGCTATTATCAGTATTGGATGATTGGACTGTAGCTTTGGATGAAAATTTACAAGTTGATTCGGTTTATTTTGATTTTGCTAAGGCATTTGATACGGTTCCCCAAAAACGTTTACTTCATAAACTTTCAGCATATGGCATTACAGGGAAATTGCATCAATGGATTCAAAGTTTCTTTTAGATAGAAAACAGCGTGTTGTAATTAATGGTAATATATCCAAGTGGAGTAATGTTATTTCTGGTGTACCACAAGGATCAGTATTAGGCCCATTATTGTTTGTTATCTTTGTGAATGATATTCCTGAAGCGGTTAAATGTGTTTGTAGACTTTTTGCTGATGATACAAAATTATATCGAATTATGAGAAATATGTCTGATCAACAATTACTTCAAAATGACATTAATACACTATGTAAATGGAGTGACGACTGGTTACTCAGATTCAACTCTAGCAAATGTAAGATAATGCGGATTGGAAACAGCAATTTTGATACAAAATACAAAATGAAAGATAACACTGGTATTGATGTTGATATTGAAATCATTGACAAGGAAAAAGACCTAGGTATTAATTTTGCGTCTAATTTGAAATTCGATGAGCACATCGGTCGCACTGTGAATAAAGTAAACTCACATATCGGGTTGCTGAAAAGAAATTTTGTTCACATGGATAAGAAGCAATTTTTGTTATTGTATAAAGGTCTTATAAGACCAATCACTGATTATGGAAATATCATTTATTACCCTGTAACAAAGAAAAATAAACAGCTAGTGGAAAATACCCAAAGAAGAGCTACAAGAATCATCCCTGAACTAAGAGGACTCACATATGAACAAAGATTAAGGGCTTTGAATTTACCAACTCTTGAATACAGACGTCAACGTGGAGATATGATACAAGTTTTTAAACTTATTCACAAAATAGACGATTTTGACTATGAAAAGTTATTCAAATTATCTGTTACAAATCATGAAATCCGAGGACATATTTATAAATTAGAAAAGTTAAGACCACTAAAGGCAATAAGACAAAATTCCTTCACTTATAGAGTCGTAAACGAATGGAACCTACTTCCCAGTGAAATAGTTTTATCAAAGAATGTAAATGAGTTCAAATCTAAATTAGATAAACACTGGCAATGGAAGAGATTTAAAATGGACAATATATATTAGATAGACCAATACCGGAGCGGACGACACTGAAAACGGAACTCGAGGGGAAGATAGTCCGTTAGGGGACTAATAAAGTTTCCCAAACATCACAAGGTATCACAAGGTATGTAATGA
This sequence comes from Ruditapes philippinarum, assembly GCF_026571515.1. Taxonomy (NCBI): domain Eukaryota; kingdom Metazoa; phylum Mollusca; class Bivalvia; order Venerida; family Veneridae; genus Ruditapes; species Ruditapes philippinarum. Next base: position 70,289 of record NW_026863611.1, read on the forward strand.
ATAATTGTGGCTTTTCTCGAAAATTAATGAGCCAATTCGGTATAACCTCCTGTTTTGCTTTCTTTTCTATTTTATAGTTTGCCATTCAAAAATACATAACCAAGCTTTTATCACTTTTATTATTTTGATGAACTGTGAAATAAAGACCCAACGAGAAATGGCATTTAACTGACTAACAAATATCTATATACATGTATTTGAAATTAAAATACGTTTATTTGAAGTAACGTTTAAATAACTAATTGAAAAATAAATTATAATCAAAATAAATCACTAAAACGTATCATATCTTCATTTTTCTAGATTGATTCAGAAGGTAATAAAGAAGGTCATTATTTGTGTTTAATTTGTATGCGCGTTTAATTTATAAAAATGTGTCTTTGAGTTTTAGGGAACAAACTCAAAAATTTTAAACCATTTCTTCTTGTGCAGTCGTATCAGATATTTGTTAAAGAGTTAATTCATCAATACTCTCGAAAGATACACATGATACAAAGTAGCATAAAGGGAATACAAAGTAATAAAGAGAGGATACAAAGAAATAATGTAAAGTAAAAACAGGAGATAAAAAGTAACAAAGTGGACTTACAAAGGAATAATGTAAAGTAACAAAGTGGAGATACAAACAACAAATGAAAGATACAATGTAAAAGAGTGAGGAACTGCACGTGTGTGGTTGATGTGTTTGTTACCTTAAAATAGAGAAGAATAGAATCCCTAAAGAAGAGAATCAACACGGCAAAATTGAAAATGTTGCATGCTTGGTTTGTTTGTGCCTGTATATGGACGGTACTGGAAAGTGCAAGTTACCGTCCACGCCTAAGCAGAATTCAACATTTAAAGCCGCATTGTTTAAAGTAAATCAGCATAACGGAAATAAAGAACTATTATTACCGCTTGTCTTTACATACAAAAATATAAATAAAAGATGACACCGTATCAAGTTGTAAGACAAATATTGTTATTTTATCCATTAGATTTGTTTTTTTATTTATAATTTACTTCTAATTATCATTGCACCGAATGCATTTAATTTACAAGTTTATCTTGATCAAAAAAATCTGCACTAAGCATTTTTATTCTCAATCATCTTAAATAGTAGTTATATATAGAATATAGAATATCTTATTCCCTCCAATCTAAGAAAATTCGAACAAACAATTAATATTTACAGATCTACAAGCATGTTAATCGCGGAAACTCTTCACAGCACAAGTGTCTTTGGGGAAAACGAAACTTTAGAAACTAGTGTGTGGCTGATAGATAAATAAATATACTTAAATGCAACACTTATCTGTAATTAAAACAACGGAAAGTATGCGGCAGTGCATTGGAAGATAAGTGACGGATGCATAAATGCATAGTTTCAACCAAAAGGAAACAAATTTTAAACCAAATACTTTGTAGATTTTACAAACCTTATTCAATTTAAGTGTTGATGCATTATCTAGTTTCATATCGGAAACAATCCTTTATCGCAATAATATACTTTATCATGTCATTACATTGATTTCTGTTGATAAAGTGCATGCCTGATAAACCTAGCTTTATCAGTCACCCCAAGCTTTATCAGACACCTCATCAATACACATTTTGACCTTGACGGAACTACTTTTTTCGGGTCATTTCCGGTCTACTGTTTACATTGGATACTACAAATACTACATATTTTGATACGATAAAAATAAAACATTTTAAAAACACATAACAAATTGTCACTGTTTTATTTTTATTTTGTTGTATTGCTTCACACTTTTTAATAAATTATCAGTCCGCAATCCATCCACTGGACCATCAGCTACAGTTACACGGTCAGTCTCCATCGCCTTTTACAGATCAAACTGGCACTGTTACAAATAAGTCATTAGAGTCCATTTCCATATCTCATTCTGCAGTTTCAACGGAGTCACATGGCCAAATGAATCCTGGCCAAATCAGTTACCCCACCCACTCATCACAGCAGATTGCTTTATCCAGCAACAGCTTAAATTCCATATTTTATGGCGCAGTATTGCATGTCAACAACTTGAATGTTTATTCAAGTCGGTAAATTCACTTTAAAAAATATAAACACTTGACGATGAACTGGCAAACTTAAAATTTCCATTTTCCGTGAAAACAGCTGTTCAACACTGTTCAACGACATTTTCAAATCTTGTTTACTTTGTGTTTTCTCATATCCTGTTCATTAATGTAACACTGATATGTCTCATGAAACGCTTGATATTGAATAAAAACACGTAATCTTATTTTGTGAATTGATAAATCCATTTAACCCAGACATTTTATCCAATTTTCATCTATCGATTACGCTCGTTCAACGTTCGTAGTCCATACGTCGGTAAATTCAAGATGGCGACATGAAACCAAAATATCAAAAATATGCGAAATTTGCGAAATGAAATAAAAAGAATGGAATATTTTTTCCTGCTACTGGGTTGGAAATATTTAACTGATAAACTTTGAATCGAATAGAAATTTTGAATATGAACGCGTCACTTACAATTAACTAAAACATTCGGGACTATTTCTTTTTGATTTGACATTTCACATATTATTGCGCGCCGTCTGAACACCAGAGGTTCTGGATAGGGTTTTGCTTCAATTAAAATAAAAAAAAAATCAAACAACAATTGAAATTGACAACATGATAAATAGAATACCAAACAAGTGTCTGATATTATAAAATTTATCAGGCTCGGCACGAAAAAAAATGAAGAGCTCGGCAGAGCCTCGCCCTTCATTTTTTTTCTTAGCCTTGCCTGATAAATTTTATAATATCAGACACTAGCATGGTATTCTCTATTTATCAGGCGGATATTACTATACACTGATATATTATAATGCATTAGGTAAGCGATGTGATTTCAATAAACTATACTTAACTTTACCCAGATTTTCTTTGTTTACGTATGTGATGAACTTAAAACATGTAACAATCATTTAGTTACAGCCGCAACCGAAAACACTAATTGCAAAGAGTTAATTATGAATATGTAGGTTATGAAATATGTATCAAATTAAAAATATCAATTTTATAGGTATTTATATGTCCATAGTAGAAATAAAGAAACATATAAGAAATATATTTGACTTTGACAATAAACGGTATTTACAAGTACATTTTCAGAATAATACATTCGAAATATATGAAAGAATAAGATTTGGCTACGACAATAAAAAGCAAGTGACTAGTGTGTCATAAACCCCAGTTCCTCAACAACTTTTTACAACTTAGATGGCTTTTTTAACTTTTTTACTGAATTTGACACAAAACATATTCTATTAAATACCTGTTTGTACATTTCATTGTGTAAAGTATAAAATTCATGGACAAATGCATGCATTTTTATTACTCTTTATAAATATCTTAAATTGATGAAAATAAAGATCAGTAAGCAATTTTCTGACATTATAGTTGCTGACCTTGAAAAGAAAAGGTTATATAGGTGTTTTTATAAGACAAATACACTTTAAGTTTCATTTTTGTGTTGCATTAGTTAATAATGTCATAAATAATAAAGTTTGAAATTTAACTTCTTAGAAAGACTTTCAAAATTTAAACTAAATGCCCAGATCATAAAAACTAATAAAGAACATGTTAATGAATTTTTCATCATTTATTATATTATATCATTTTAACAGAATGAATGTTCATCCAGCTTTTCAATGTAGCGTGTTAAATTATTTTATTTAATTAAAAAGATGAAACAGAATGACCTCACTGCCCCCTCTTAAGACCCGCAAGGCTATTAGCTGTTAATAACACTACTGACCTTCAATGCACCCCGCCTGTGCCAAAGTAGCACCATATTCACTTGCCACAATTTCCTCATTCAGTAAAATATTCAACCTATCTATCAATAAAGCATAGACGTGAGAAAGGCTTTTCAATATCACTATCTGAAATATTAACATTGATAATAAGTATCTATGAGGAACGGATTGATTTTTTTAACGCGTTAAAGAAATAAAACAAAGTTGTGTCACGTCATCAATTATTTTTAACCTTTACATAAATTACCTTGTGAAAAACCTAAATTATAAATGTCGAAATGGGATCGGTATCTCACAACAGACAGAAGAGCTGCATTGTTTATTATTCGCTGATGATGTCTCCCGTTTTGCCGACACGGCTAAAAATATCCAAAAACAAATAATTGAAATAAGTAACTATTCTGTTGAAACTAGGGTGTGTATAATCCTTGATAAATCTAAGATAATCGTTTTTCAGAAATGGTGGTCAACTAAGAAAATATGAACATTGGATATATAATGAAAAAGAAGTAGAGGTTGTCAATTATTATACATACCTAACGGTATACCTTACACCAAAACTCTCGGGGACTAAAATGAAAGATGTACTGGCCATACAGGCAACCAAGGCTGTTATGTTTTTTATGCATACCACAGAAAATGGCCTTTTTAGGTAAAAAGATGTTTTTTTAAATATTTGATGCTATATTTAAACCATTTCAAGATCCTCTTAACAGATTTGAGAGTAAAGTATATGTCGACAGATCGAAAATGTTCATATATTTTTTTGCAGAAGGATGGGGTCTTTAAATAAAAATAATTTTGCAGGTTTCTTCGCCCTTTGTGAATTCGTTGGCCTTCCAATAAGTGCAACATATACGTCAAAATGTGCTAAATACTAACTGAAATTAACGGAAATGCCACGATATCATTTGCCTAAACAATGCCTTATAATGCTTAGAAACATAGATGAACAAGGGCGAATCACTTGGGCAACTAATGTTAAACGTATGCTTTTTCACATCGGTCTTGGTTACGCATGGACAGCTAACGGGATCGAAAATGTAAATAAATTCATCAAGCATTTATGACCCAAGTCTCAGACTTCTGCAGAAAAATGTTAATGTCTGATATTAATTTATCGTCAAAAGCTATATGTACAGGATGTATAAAACATCTATTTCTGATCAATGTTATTTGTCAATTAGTATGCCTTATGAATGTAAACGCGCTTTAGCAACTTTTAGATGCAGTGGCCAAGACTTAAAAACTGAATCAGGAAGACACTTAAACATTGACAAAAAATTTAAACATTGTTTATTTTGTCTTAAGTGTAATGTGTATGTTGTTGAAATGAAATGCATTTTTTTTATTGATTGTCCATTGTACAAATACTTCAGACACCAATACTCATACTTTAGGGACTGGAATGTTATTGTAAACACCAATGATTTTAGATTCTTCCATGTGAGGAAGCTATCCTGCCAGCTTACGGAACGTCGGTGGTTCTACCTAGGTGCCCGTTCGTGCCTGAAATAATGCACGGAAGGGCACCTGAGTTCTTCCTCCACCAGTAAAGCTCGAATGTCGCCATATGATTTATTCTATGTCATTGTGACGTAAAACCAAATCAAACAAACAATCTAATTTTTTTGTATTTTTGGCATCCAGCCAACTTTAATTTGAGGACTTCATCACATTTTAAACAAATCTTAATTATTGCTAAACAGATTCCAGATTCTCGTTACAGTGTCACTTACCCAGGCATGAAATTGATTTGGCCGTTTTTAGCTTGTGTCTCCTGCAGGTGTAACAAGCACCAAACAAAGAATGCTGACATCTTTACAACACCTACTTCTGAAATTCTTTGTTGTTTTCTTGTTTCGATTGAAGAGCTTATCAAAATGATGGATAACAAGCTCGAAGAAACTCATGTTTGTAAGCTCCGAACACTCACGTTTGTAAGTTCATTATTATTCGGACATTTTTTTGAGAATACAAGGTCAACAATTTATTCAGAACAGTACATTTAGTACATTTAGTTGTTTAAGTATTTAGATTAATACGATGGCCAATTAAGCGCAGCAATAAGCGTGTAAAGATTTGAAAACAAAGTGTTTTGTTTTTTTCAAAATTTTTTCGTTTCCTAAAAGTGGATATGATGTTTGTTTGTTTTGTTGTTATTGTTTTGTTGTTGTTGTTGTTCTTATTATTATTATTATCATTAGTATTATTCTTATTGCTGCTGTTGTTTTAGACTGTTTTAATTTATTAACTTCCATGATAAGTGATGTCCTGATTTATAGATTTTTTGCCAGCATACTCCCGCAGTGAGTTTTTACCAAGAACTTATTACAGACAATGAAGGCGTCCCCTATCGGTATAATACACTCTGATTCCTTATTCATCAACAGATATAAATGTTGAAATTGACTTGTAAGAGTTTGTCCGACATGTGGTCAATTAGTTAAGCGATTGGCTGTGAATTGGGCGACCTGATTCCCAGACGGTCTAGGTTACTTTCGTTGTGATCGTTCATGAAATGCTCTTGCATGTACTAAAGTAATATCAATTCCTTGTGAAGGTGAAGACATCTAGTACAGGCATTCTGCTTGATAGTTTCCCCAGGAATAATGTTGTGGCTAAACTCTGCTTTGGTAAATTCAAAGTTGCTAACTGCCATGATCCGAAGGGAACACTACAAAAACCACCACAGAATTGTCAAATTTTTAGTAGACACATAAACTAGGTTAGAATCATGCTTGTGAAATGTAAAGCAAATTGAAATACAAGGGGAGTTAAATTAATCCGATAGAACTCGGTATTTTTCTATTCAGTTCAAGATTTATTTTATAGATGAATGTGAAGTGTAAACATTTGTCAGTTGAATGATAAAGCCGTTCAGTCAACATGTACATTTTTCTTATTCCGTTTTGTTTGAAAACCTTTACTAAAAATTCATCCCAGAGCAATCATTTGCATGAAATTCATCATACACATCGCTGATGTATTTTATGATAGTAGCTGTCAGCAAAGTTTAAACGTGGGCGACACTTTTAAGATGAACAAAGCCGCCGAACCGTGGGATGTCCAATTGAATTGTTTACACTGTATACTGTACAAGTGGTAAATTTTGAGGCATGGAAATATATGCAAATTTTGCGAATTGAAATTATGCGCAAATATTTGATCGGGCTAAATTATTTCTTTTTAGACAAACTTGTTTCTTTCATATGAAAACACGTTTTCATAAAGCATCTTACATGAATAAATTTGACTGTTCAGGTACTGAGATTGATTTTTCTCATTGCTTGTTTGATTAAGTTAGGTCTTAATGAATCACAAATGTTTGAATGAAACAATATATGTGTTAGTAACACAATAGGTTATTCATGTACCAAAATAATGTTTCAAAGTATGACAAATGTGTTATCAGGTCCTTCATCAAACTAACAATGTATATTTTAACAATAAATAACAAGGGTATTAAACAATTGGATAAAACGATTACAATAACAGCATATTCTTTACTTGTATTTGCTCAATAAATGATCACAAAAACAGCATTAAATTCAAGAAATTATATTTTCTCAAATATTTCAGCACACAAAAAGTCCACATTTTGACATTCGCAAAAAATTTTGTGACGCTTAAATATCCACTTACACAGTAATCAATGAAAATACGTGTATGTCGAAAGTATCTGATAGATGTACCAAGAAACCTGAACATGGACGATTTTGATTCTGTCCCCAATGATGAAAATAATGTCCATCAAGTCTACATACAAAGTATCATGAAACAAGCTTTTGTCCTTCTTGAGTTCGGGCAGGATCTAGACTTCTTTGGAGGGAGGGAATAACAGACAAACGTTGGATAGGTAAAGAAAAAGAAAATAAATTTCCGTATATTGTTCCTTATCTACATACAAAACTTTATATATAAAATGCTGTGATAAAGTTTATAAAAAAGGAAACATTTTTCCTGGTTAGTTAATTCCAGAGATATTTTTTACAAAAAAAGTATTGCTCAAGCTTCTTCAATAGGTAGACTATAATATATAACATAATTTTTCTATTTCATATACAACCTTGCCTTATAAATTTAATAATGAAAAACTAATATTTTAATGAAGGAAACTTTTTCGAAGGAACAGGTTACGTTCTAGGCTTGTTTCTTCTTTTGCCGCTGTAAGATATATATGATGATATATTAAATATTGATAATATAGTTTTGAACAAATGGTTTCTAATATTCATCTTCATGAACTTAGCTTTATTCTTATGGTGTTTGCATTTAACCATTAATGATGTTTGAATATAAACGAAATCTTCTGGTTTGTTTTTGACTTTGTTGTAGGCATTTTCTTCATAATTCAACGCAATACAACAAGACAGACTCATTGGTTGGCCAGACTTATGCTAATATTAAAAACACATATTGATATACTGATTGCACAAAGAATGACACCAAGTGGGGCAACATCATGGTTGAACATATTACTGTCTGTGAAAGGGATGCAATTATACAAAGTACAAATTAAAATAAAACCAGGTCGACAGAGTAGTCTATCTTTGAAAAAAAAAATATTGAAACATAGTTAATGAAACATCAAGAAACTCGCCATAAAGTACGAAGTGGGCTGAAACCAGCAATTGAATATCTTAAAATATGCCTGTACAATTTACAAATTTATTTACTATTACAAAGTCCATGATCTTGGCAAATTACATTACTGTGGCGCCTTTTTCCATAAGTCGTTTTTATTTATCATTTTGAAAAAAGGACCTGGTTTGGTTAATTGTTTTCGGAAGTTGAATATATCTTATGTTTCTCCTAGCAACTTCATTTCATGCCCCGTAGCTTTCATTCAAATTTGTTAATTATAAAACCATGGTTACACATATATCCAAATATATGTACCAGAGTAATCTATGCTGCCGTTAAGGCGAATCTTGCCAACAAGACATAAAAAGACCCATTCTCAAGCATGTCCAAATACAGATTGCTCACAACATCATTTCTGAAATGTCACGCAATTTGGAAATGTCACGCAATTTAATATGTTCTTAAACGATATTCTAACAGTCGTTTTAAAGAATTTTCCTTCGACTTGCTTAATTGAAACCTTAATTTTCTGTAATATTTAGTCATGATAGTATTTGGGAACTTTCATACAATCAAATTGTTTAAATATTGAAAGTGTTAACAAAAAATAAAACCATTTTAATTTTAAGAAAATGTATCTATTTCTTATATGAATGTACACATCTATATAGAAATACGATGAATGATGAAAATACAATGCAAAGCACATTACAAAGACAAAGTTGAATATGCAGTTTCAATTTTTCAGGTTGAAATTTTATACTTCATTCAATGGTGACCATTCGAATTGAGCGATCTGCTTATTTTGCAACAAAGACAGTCGTTGTTCTTGACTCTTTTTTAAATCCTACAATGTTCTCAAAACTATAAAGTTTGCATTTTTGGTCAACTTCGTCGCAGTCGCAGTAGCTGTAAGCAATGCAATGGGGGTCGTCAATACACAATTGTTTACATGTTGTACTATTTATGTTTCTTTTATCATCTACATCTTCTACATCCAACTCCCTTTCTGTACCTTTAATATCCGTACCATCAAGTATAAGGTCTTCACTCGATTTCCCGATTAAAAGCATGGATTTCCAATTGGCGTGCTCATCTCCACCAATTTTCTTGATTGTGCTGTACATGTAACAAGTCTGATAATAGTTATTAGATCTGTCACAAGTATCACAATAAGTAATTGCGACACAATCAATAAGTTTCAAACAATGGTCGATGCATTCTTTGTACGTTAAAACTTTTGAATCATAGTCATGATAAAGTCTTGTCCCATCAAGCATCATTCCTGGGGTCAGTGATTGGCACGATTCCACTTCACCTTTAGATATCATACTCTGGCAATATGCGTGCTTTGTTTCATTAATTGTTTTTGCAATATGGGCAAGATTAACGCTTAATTCGGCCGGGTTCATATACTTTTCTGTAAAGAGCTCCTCTATCGACGAAAGTCTGTAGCTAGATGGTACAGGACTGTCCTTCACGGTTGAAGCCCAAGTCATTGCGTCGCCGTTTGCAGGAGGCGCTGCTCCTACTGAAATTGTTTTCGTTTCCACTGATTTTGAAAATTCTGAAGCCTTTTCTTTTTGGGAAGAATCCATAGAAAATCCTCCGCCGACATTGACTATACCAGAGTAGCTTGCAGCCACAGCAACGTTCACCCCACTTTCACTTTGAGTTTCGTACTTCTTTGATTCCATTTTATGTTCGTACGTAAATCTTGCTCCAAATGTGACTTCAGTTGGAAAATGAGTACCATATGTGTCAAGAAATTCTAAATATACATCAGTTGAATTTGTCTTATCTAATCTTTTGACCCAGTTAAGAAAGACAGGGTCTAGTGGGGGAGGAGACCGCTTGACTAGTTTGCTGAAGTAATAATTGCAGCTGGCCGAGGAGAGTATATAAACTGACTCTCCGGTTGATATTTCTGACGACGATTCCTTGTAACCGGCGCTTGCAGAAAAGCTAACACCCCAACCCCCACCACTTACACTAGCAGACACAGATAGTGAATTTGCAAACTCGTATTGTGTTTGAACAATTTTTGACGTAAACGACGTAATGCACGACACGTCCGGGACCACAACAAGACCTTGTGGGACACTATAGCGACAATCGGCCGTTTGCTTTCCGTTTTCGTAATTGGCAGCAAATATCGGATACGTAAAACCAGGGTCATGTCCAGTTGCAAGAGGGAAACCACGCAATATGTTGTAACCCATTAAAGCATAGTCAATATCCGGAAAAGAAAGCTTAAAGTGTGTTCCTTGGCATTCTTGGAGTAGATAGTCTTGGCGCATTCCTGCATTCAGATATAACAGATTAAATTTTAAGTGCTGCAAATAGGATAAGGTGAATGAAAAGACACACCTTTGTTTGAATGTATAGTTATGGTATGAACTGGGTAATTATTTCCATCAAATTATTCTTCCAGTAGTGGTCTGGTGGATAAGTTGTCTGCTTTTCAACCCAAGCATTGTAGGTTTGAACATCTTGGGTGCAACCATAATTTTATATTTATGAATGATACGGGACTTAAGTGCAATTATGCTCATGTTTCGCTGTCAAGTTTGGTTTAATTAGTAATGCGCCAGTATTTTAAGAGATTGGTTATTGTTGTATGTGTTTAGGATAAAAATATAAAAACTGCCTGACTTATACAAATATTGCCCAACTTTTTTTTATAAAAAGAACTAATGATACCAATACCTTTCTATGAAAAATGTACATGGGTGACGCGAATTATTTTTGCATAGTACAATATTAAATCGGACACAAGTATGACAAAATGGAAAAATAACTTAATTTTACCTGTGCTCTTAACATTTACACATTTATTGGCATCATAATGTCACTTTAAAGACTGTCATTTTCTGTTCTATACACATAACTGATAATATACAAAAATACGGACAAGCATTTCAACAGAAACCATATCCTACCATCTGTTATACCCGCTGCAAAGCATTTCATATTAACCGCTTGCAACCTGATTTATCTAAATCTGATCTTTTTAAAAACTCAAGATTTCTTTAATAATTTCGATTTGATTAAATTCATTAATATATCGTGAGTAGAACATTATCACAAACCTAATAACTGACGCTTTTAGCTCTTAGGGTTAGATACGAGTCGTAAATCTATTTACCAATATTAAGGTAATGTTTCCGAGTATTATCTGAGACTGGTATTGCGCCACCAAGTAATCTATCAGCATGTTGGTTGGAGGATGTAAGGACTGTCATTAAATCCCTGTACATAAACAAATTTTAAAATAATAATATAATACAAAGCAAAAATTGAATTAAAGTAAAGCAACTCATATTGTGATCTTGCAAATTAAAATAATTGAACATTGCATAAAAAAGCATTTCAATTTTTAATAGAGGATAACAAATAAAATGTTGTTGAAGTCTAAATTTATTGACTTAGATATAGCTACATTATGTAAGCCTCCATTTCAGCTATTTTTATATTGTAAAATGTCCCGCTCTAAGTCTCATTTTGATGTCTGGAATTTATTTGTGAACATGAATGAAAATTTATTTATAATGGTGTACATGGTATAAACTACTGGTAAAGATGTGTTCATATGCTTACCTGTTTACCTTTGTCTGGTTATATCCGAAGTATACTAGACAACTTACAACAATGACAAATACCGCCAGAAATACTAGAAATGTCTTATTTCTACCTATACAACCCTAGAAATAAACATTAAAATACAAAATGACATTATATTTGAAATATATTTAATTCAACAGGTCAGTGGTTTTGCAAATATTTCGATATCAATAAATGTAGAGACATTCGTACATTCGTCTCTAGTAACTTGAACTATGTATTCTGACGACTGACAGTAAAGAACCATAAAATGGTGCAATAAGTACTTCATAAAACCGACAATAAGGTATTGACAGGATTACTGTAGACATATATATCAAGAGTTGATGCGTAGGTCATCATGTGTAATGGCTAGTCCTGAATTTGCGACTAACCGCTAACATCTAACATCACGTGACTATACATGTATTAAGGTAGTTATGTCCTGATGCATGGGCTAGAAATACTTTCAACTGCATTTAATTAAGGATCATGGGTTCAAGCTCCAGGGGTCCAGCTTACAGATATTTATTGGCTAAAAAAGGAGAAACATAATACCTGATATTTACAAAGTCTAATTAAATCACAACTGGACGGTAAAAGTATTATATTTTCAACAGATCAATGCTAGGCAAACAACCCCTAAATTAAGTAGATTTGAGTGATGTCTTTTTTAATAAAGCACTCTAAGCAGGAAAGTGGTCAAACAAGTGTTTAGGTTTTTTTATTTTGACTAAAACAAAGATTTATCTTGTTTGGTTGTAAGTTGAAAGTTATAATTTGTTGAGAGCCAATATTTAATGTGAAATCATGCTTCCTAATGATGAGAATGCAAGTAATTAATTATTTTCTTATTCTTAAAAAGAGCCTGTTTAATGTTTTCTACAGATTTCTACAGAAAAGTTACCGGAAGTCCATAACAATACGGTAAATTTTATTCAAATTTTGTATACAGGTGTCCAGCAAATTGCAACACAACTATGCTACTTTTTATACTGATAATGCCCATAAAGTATACTATCTTTATTTTTATACCAAAGTAAAGTGAAGTGGTTTTATGATTTTTCATCACAAACATTAAAATAACTTCTGTAAAATAAAGTATCTGAAAAAAATATCACCCTTACTGACAAAGATAAATACATCAAGTTTTGTCATAAATCCATATTGTATTTATTTTAAGTTTTGTTTAATTATATTTGATGGTATTTTTAGTTTATTTATTATAAATTTCACTGTGTTGTTTATTCTTGGCAACACACTGTTTACGCATACTTATTTCATTACCACACTTAAACTGTTTTTTGATATCTGGATATTCTAAATGTTATAACGTAGTTATGGAAAAATATCTCATATATGAACTTTTTTAATGTACATGATTTTTTAAGGAAGACTGTGATTGTTGTTTTAGACAATGGGTGAAATAAAGATATTTTCTTATAACTGTAGAGGCCTTAATGATACGAAAAAGAGGTCAGATGTGTTTAACTTTTTAAAAGATCGCAAAGCAGATATATTTTGTTTACAAGATTTGCATTTTACAGAAAATATGAAGAAACATTTATACAATCAGTGGAATGCTGAATGTTTTTTTAGCTTTTATAAATCAAATGCTCGAGGAGTTGGTATTTTATTTAAACGAAATTTAGACCTTAAAGTTCATCAATCCTTTGTTGATGAAAATGGAAATTATATTGTTTTAGATTTATCAGTAAACTCAAAACAATTTACATTAATTAATGTCTACGGCCCAAATACAGACCAGCCAAAGTTTTATGAAAATATTTTTCGCTTAATAGATGATATAAATAATAATACTTTTATTTGGTGTGGTGATTTTAATCTAGTACAAGATATAGAATTAGATTATGATAACTATAAATCGATAAATAATAACAAAAATTCTAGATCTGTATTGTTGAATTACATTGATCAAAAACGTCTCTTTGATCCATTTCGAGAATTAAATGGTAATTGCCATAAGTTTACATGGAGACGCACAAATCCAATTCAGCAAGCCAGATTGGATTTTTTCCTTATTACTGAAGATTTATTACCACATGTTAGAGGTTGTGATATAGATGTAAGCTATAGATCTGACCATTCTATTATAATTCTTAAAATTGATTTACAAAATATTGTACATGGGAAAGGTTTATGGAAATTTAATAATTCTTTATTATGTGACCTAGAATATTTAAATTGTATTAATGATAAGATAGATGATGTAATATTGCAATATTTGTTGCCAGTATATAATATTGACTGTTTGAAAAATCTCAATTATGAAGATTTACAATTTAGTATTGATGATCAACTTTTTTTAGAAACCCTGTTAATGGAAATAAGAGGCAAAACCATCTCTTTTTCTAGTTACAAAACCAAAAAAAGAAATTCTGAAGAAAACAGTCTCCTCTCCAAAATTCAAGACATAGAGACAAATATAAATGAAGAAAATAAGAAAACTTTATCTGATTTACATTCAAAACTGGAAAGTATAAGAACTGAGAAAATAAGGGGTCATATGATAAGATCAAGAGCACAATGGATAGATGAGGGGGAAAAACCAAGTAAATTTTTTTGTAATTTAGAAAAATATAATTATGCTAGTAAAATAATTCCATACCTACAAAATATAGATGGGTCTTTTATCTATGACCAAAAATCAATATTAAATGAGACTGAAAAATTTTACAGCAATTTATATAGTAATGCTGATGTTATTGGGGGAAAAAATATTAATGATTTTCTTGACAATACAAATGATATATACAAATTATCAAGAGAACAATCAAATAGTCTAGAAGGACTCCTATCTTTCTCTGAACTGTCAAACACTTTAAAAAATATGAAAAATGACAAAAGTCCAGGCTCAGACGGTTTTACAGCTGATTTTTATAAAGTTTTCTGGTCAAAAATTGGTTATTTTGTTTTGAGAGCAATAAATTATGGATTTAGAAATGAAGAATTGTCAGTGACTCAGAAGCAAGGAATTATTACTTGCATTCCAAAAGATAACAAGCCTAGACAATTTTTAAAAAACTGGCGACCAATTACCCTTTTAAATGTTGTTTATAAATTAGCGTCAGGATCAATAGCCAATAGGTTAAAAACAGTTTTAGACTCATTAATTTCTTCTGATCAAACTGGTTTTATAAAAGGTAGATTTATTGGTGAGAACATACGTTTATTATATGATGTCATGAACTACACAGAAAAACATAAGATTCCTGGAATGCTATTGCTGATAGATTTTGAAAAAGCTTTTGATACCTTGTCTTTTAATTTCATAAAAACACACTCTCTTTCTTCAATTTTGGTCCAATGTTTAAACAATGGATATCTCTTTTTATGAAAAATGTAAAAACAGCTGTACAGTTAAATGGATTTCTCTCTGACTTCTTCGAAATAGGGAGAGGCTGTCGTCAAGGAGACCCCATAAGTCCGTATATCTTTATTTTGTGTGCTGAAATACTAGCAATTAAGATAAGAAACTCTAAAGATATTAAAGGAATCAATATAAATGATGTGGAATATAAAGTATCTCAGTTCGCTGATGACACTTCTCTTTTATTAGATGGTTCAGAAGCTTCTTTGAATAACACCTTAGATACCCTCTATACATTTTCTAAATATTCTGGACTTAAGGTAAATTTTGAAAAAACACATGTTATATGGATAGGCTTAAACAAATATAGTACTAGATCTATTAAAACAAAGTGGAAACTAAACTGGGGTGGCAGAGCTTTTAAATTGCTCGGTATAAATTTTCATGAAGATTTAGAAAAAATGGTAGATATTAATTTCACAGAAAAATTTAAGAAAATAGAAAATTGCATAAAGTATTGGAATAGGAGGGAGTTAACTCCTATTGGTAGAATTACAGTTGTTAAGTCAATTATATTACCACTTCTAACACAGTTGTTTATGTCTCTTCCAAACCCAAGTACACAAATACTCAAAGATATTAACAAAATGTTTTATGAATTTGTTTGGGGTGGCCCATCAAAAATTAAATCTAGTGTTTTAATAAAAAAGTACAGGGAAGGTGGTTTAAAAATGATTGATGTATTTGCATATATGAAAAGTTTGAAATTAACATGGTTTAGAAGACTTCTCACTGGAAGTGGTAAAAAATGTTTCACATTTATTAGTAACATTTTTAATTATGACAAAGTTTTTAACTGTGGAAAGTGTTATGTAGAAATTGAATCTAAATCAATGTACAATTACTTTTGGAAAGATGTTTTGTTAGCATTTATTGACTATATAGATATTGTGAAAATAACAGATATAGACCAGTTTGTTAACTGTCCATTGTTTTACAATAATAATATTTTGATAGATAGAAAGCCTGTGTATGTTAAATCAATGTATGAAAATGGAGTGTTTTTTATCAAAGATATTATGCAAAAAAATGGAAATTTTGTGAGTAAAGAAAATTTAGAAACAAAAATTGGTACAAATATGAATTTTTTAGTTTATGAGGGTTTGAAAAGTGCTATTAGAAAGTACATAAAGTCTCTAAAAATAGAATATTCTAATACCAATGTATTATTGCCGTCTATTCCCTTTTATATAAAACATATACTTTTATGTAGAAGTGGAACCTCTACCATATATAATGTTTTTATTGATAATTGTCAAATACCTACATGTATATCAAAATGGAATGCTTATTTTAACATTGATGATACTGAGTGGAAATACCTGTTTGAATGGGTTCACACTGAAACTAATGATAGTTACCTTCAATGGCTTCAAACTAGAATCACCCATAGAATTCTAGGAACAAACTATTTAATGTCTAAAATGAAATTGACACAATCTGATAAATGCACTTTCTGCAAAGAAGAAAAAGAGACATTATCTCATTTATTCTGGAATTGTTCGGTTATAAAAACTTTTATCTCAGATGTGCAACAATTGCTAAAATGTCATAATGTTGATTGGAAGGTTGATTGTAAAACATTTATTTTAGGGTATCAAAAAGGTGATCAATGTCAATTTAATATTTTTTGTCTAGAATTAAAAAGATATATATTCTTGTGCAAGAGGAGGGAGATAATACCATCTTTACAAGGCCTTGTCTGCAGTTTAAAGCTAGCATCTTCAATAGTTAGTTATACAAAAGTTAAAAAATCTATGTACTCATTAGTTGATATGATAGCAAATAGATAGAACTTTTTTTGAATTAACTACTTATATATTACAGTCTGTGTATATTATATCCAGTTTTTGGTGGAAATGAAATACTCTGAATCCCAAGAGAACATTTATCTTCTGTGTATTGTATGTATTATAAAATAATGTATGATATAAATGCCCGTAATATGTTTTTTGTAACATTATAATAAATTGTAAGGTAAAATAGTGGATAGATCCCCGACCCTATTTTACCTATTACGGGGACAATAAACGGAGTTACCTCTTGGGCTTCAAAAAAAAAAAAAAAAAAAAAAAAGTTTTGTCATAAATAAAAGACAAATTTGTGTAACTATCAATTCTAAAAAAACAACAGCACTGCCCTTTACTTAAACGTCACGTGAAAAAAACATGTTTTATCTACGGTGACACAGAGGTGACATGTGTGTGTATTTATGTCGTACGCACAGAATACTATGTCGTTCGCACGAGTTACTTAGTTGTGAGCACGAGTTACTAAGTAGTGCGCACAATATAATTAAGTCGTAAGTACGAGCTAATATGTCGTGTACAAGAGTTATTAAGCTGTGCACACAAGTTACTAAGTCGAGATAATTTAGTGCTGTGTACGAGATACTATATCGTGCGCTAGTTGCTAAGTCGTGCGTACGAGATAATTAAGTCGTACGCACGATACATTATGTCGTGCAAACGAGTTAGTTAATGACACACGAGTTGTGCGCACGAGATTATCAAGTGGTGCGTTAGAGATATTATGTAGTGCGCATGAGTTATTAAGTTGTGCGCAATAGATAATTAAGTCAGGCGCACAAGTAACTATGGAGTGCAAACGAGATAATAAGTCGTGTGCACAATACAATATAATTAATCAATCACATTACACTTTATACAATGTATATGAATTTTTTAATTTTATTAAAGTTTTACATGTAAAATTAATTTTTGAAACATTTGAAACTTCATACATGTCTTTACCATTATATTAGGAGGTCACTATCGATGGCCCATAGATCAAGCGTTGATTTTGAGTTAGTTTTTATCCCCCCCCCCAAAAAAAAATGGTAGGGACCATCCTATGATAGGGTTGAACAGTACGTTCATACTAACGGCCTATTATCCTTGTCCATACGATAACTTTAGAAAGATGAATAGTATCTCGTGCGCACAACATAGTATCTCGTGCGCACAACATAGTATCTCGTGCGCACGAGATAAATAAGAGCAAAACACATATGTCACCTCTCTGCAAACGTATGTAGCGGTTCATGTAAGCAATGCTGTGTATTGTTAACAACGTTATTTACCTGGCGTCTCAATCGTCTGCCCTCTGCAGCTTCTGAAATAATATATCATGTACAGTAAACTTTTGAGATCCTTATAAGGGATACAACGTAGATAACAATATTCCGTTGTGTGAGGGGTTGTCTTATCAAAACCATTTTGTAAGATCTAAAAGTTGTTGTAACGGAAACAAGGTAGAATAGCAATTAAACATGAGCATACAAATTATCCATGGATTTGTCAAATTTGTCCTATTTTCTTACATTTACTTTTACTCCTCTAATTAAATAAAATGTACTTTTACAAATGCACATTTTAATTGATGATTATTAAAAATTGAACTGAAATATAAATTATTGAAGCAGGCAAGAATATATAGAATCCATGGAACTGTATTAAGGATGTATCAAGTTTATACTGATGATATTGGCGTGTATTATTATTGTAAATATACTTATTGATCGTTTTTAAAGTCTTGTTTTTACAATAAAGTTCAGTAGACATTATATACTATATCATGCTTTGGCATACAAATGCCCTTACATTACTAGCATTATAACAGATGCATAATCATGCATGAATTCACCTTAAGCATAGTACGTAATTTAATATATTTGAGTTTTCTTTCAATTCGAAGTTACATTGTGGCAATTTCAAAATTTTGAACTCGACTTTAAATTGATGTTTTGGTTGACACACACCTGGTTTAAATGGCGAAATTAATTTCTCATCTGATATTTGAAATAATCACTTCTATGTTGTTTTTCTTTTTGAAATATTAAACAAACCATGCACATATATTAAAACTTTCTTACCCGATCTGTCTGGCATATTTTATTCTTCAAAAATCCTCTTTGTTTTTTGAGCAAAGTTGAAGAACCGACAATCATTCATACAGTATAAGTTAATTAATTTAGGAAAATAAAGACATTTTCTTATTATATTTTCATGTCCACAAAATAATGTTAAAAAGTATGCTTGTAGATGAACTACGAGTGATCCATTGTTTTCTTCTAAGTATGTCCAATTAGTTCTGCTGAACAGGAAACCGGACTTATTAATGTCAACTAATTTTTCCAAAGTAGTTAATGCTCAAGTAAAGTACAATGTTAAATTACTCATACTTTACTGACTTTATCGTATAAAGTATTGTCGATAAGATTGCTAATGTAAATTTTATTATAAATAAACAATTTCTCATAAACGACCATTTGAAACACCAGATGATTAAACATGTTGAAAATACAGTCCTCCAGTGAAGTATTTTCTCTTTCTTTTTTCTTTAAATGTTTTTGGATTGTCGATTTAAATTTTGTACAATAACAAGTAAAAATTTTGCAGCAATGCAGCAATTGAGAAGCAAAAAACGCGCTCATTTCAGGTACCTTATCAAATCATTTCTACAGACAGGTCATTTTCTATTTAGTTTTAAAACTGTTGTACATTATTCCGGATGTTTTGTAAATCATTTAAATTTGCATAATTATACTTATCGTATGGACTGTCCATTAGAGAGGGGTCAGATAATAAATTTTAAAAACAATATGCTTTCACTGATGCCTTCCTGGTAAGGAAAGTAATTCCAATACAAACAAGATAGATAAATACAGAATCCCTAAAGAAAGCCCAACACGGCAAAATTGAAAATGTTGCAGGCTCGGTTTGATTGAGCCTGTTCATGGACGGTACTGGAAAGTGCAAGTTACCGTCCACGCCCCCCAGCACCGGCTTAAGCAGAATTCAACATTTAACATGAACTGGTAAAATTTAGAATTTTGAAACATCCGCAGATGTGTTCATATGGCGGTCATCATGGAACCTTCAATGTGACACGTTAGTGCCATTCCATGAAAAGCGGCATATGGTCCCCAAGTAAAAAAATGCGTGTGCCCTAAACGAGAAAACAATGGGCGGAACTAAATAAAATGGAATTTTGAAAGGGGATCTGAGGTTATGAAGCCTGCATATCACAGATAAGACGTCAAAAGACAAATTTAAAAAGCAGGCAACATATCCTAAGGGTGATTCAACATTATTCAAGTAGGAATATTGGAACCACCCAACCAGAAAATGCCAAAAAGTCGAAACCAAAAACAACACAAGCACAACAATAATGTCGTGCTGAACGATCTTCAAGGATCGAAAATATAACATCATTGATTAAATGTACGGGGAGACCCCCCACAGCCGCCACACGGCACAAATAACACGGATGTGATCATAAGATAGATAAATACAGAATCCCTAAAGAAAGCCCAACACGGCAAAATTGAAAATGTTGCAGGCTCGGTTTGATTGAGCCTGTTCATGGACGGTACTGGAAAGTGCAAGTTCAGCACGATATTATTGTTGTGCTTGTGGTATTTTTAGTTTCAACTTTTCGGCATTTTCTAGTTGGGTGGTTCCAATATTCCTACTTGAATAATGTTGAATCACCCTTAGGATATGTTGCCTGCTTTTTAAATTTGTCTTTTGACGTCTTATCTGTGATACGCAGGCTTCATAACCTCTGATCCCCTTTCAAAATTCCATTTTATTTAGTTCCGCCCATTGTTTTCTCGTTTAGGGCACACGCTTTTTATTACTTGGGGACCATACGCCGCTTTTCATGGAATGGCACGGAAGTGTCACATTGAAGGTTCCATGATAACCGCCGTATGAACACATCTGCGGATGTTTCTAAATTCAAAATTTTACTATTTCACGTTTAAATGTTGAATTCTGCTTAAGCCGGTGCTAGGGGGCGTGGACGGTACTTTGCACTTTCCAGTACCGTCCATGAACAGGCTCAATCAAACCGAGCCTGCAACATTTTCAATTGTGCTGTGTTGGGCTTTCTTTAGGGATTCTGTATTTATCTATTTTACCGTCCACGCCCCCTAGCACCGGCATAAGCAGAATTCAACATTTAACATGAACTGGTAAAATTTAGAATTTTGAAACATCCGCAGATGTGTTCATATGGCGGTTATCATGGAACCTTCAATGTGACACGTTAGTGCCATTCCATGAAAAGCGGCATATGGTCCCCAAGTAAAAAAATGCGTGTGCCCTAAACGAGAAAACAATGGGCGGAACTAAATAAAATGGAATTTTGAAAGGGGATCTGAGGTTATGAAGCCTGTATATCACAGATAAGACGTCAAAAGACAAATTTAAAAAGCAGGCAACATATCCTAAGGGTGATTCAACATTATTCAAGTAGGAATATTGTAATGTAAGACTTGTAATGTGACATGACAGTAGTGCAACTTTGCAAAAAGAACTCAAACTTCCTATTATGTATTGGATTCCTAAATTACATAAAAAACCTTACAAAGCCAGATTTATTGCTAATTCTACATCTTGCACTACAAGTAAACTTTCTATTTTATTGACGTCTTGTTTGACTGCCATTAAAACACATGTAATTAGATATTGTGATAAAGTCTATGAAAACACAGGCAAACATCTCTTTTGGTCAATTAAAAATTCTGGTGAAATCTTGGATAAATTCAAAATTAATAACTTTCAAGCTTCAACTGTCAGTACATACGATTTTTCTACACTTTATACAACTTTGCCACATAAATTAATCAATGATAAACTAATTTCCCTAATTCAGAAAACTTTTGCACGGGAAAAAGTTACCTTTCTAGCATGTAATTCTAACAAAGCTTTTTTTACTAACGGTATTGTTAAACATTATACTATGTGGACTTGTGACGAAGTTTGTAGAGCACTCTCTTTTCTTTTAGACAACATTTATGTCAGGTTTGGTAATACCTTATTTAAACAGATCATAGGAATTCCTATGGGTACTAATTGTGCACCCCTGGTCGCCGATTTGTTTTTGTACTGCTATGAAAGAGACTTTATGTTGAGTCTCTCTGAAGAGAAACAACAAGATGTTATAGTCGCATTTAATAATACTTCCAGATACCTTGATGATATTTTTAATTTAGATAATCCTTATTTTGATCAAATGGTGTCTGACATTTATCCGCATGAACTACAACTTAATAAAACGAACTCTTGAAATTTTAGTACATCATTTTTGGATCTTCATATTACTATCAACAACAATTCTATTCACACGAAAATTTATGATAAAAGAGATGACTTTGACTTTTGTATAGTTAATTATCCACATTTGGATGGAGACGTACCCCATGCAACATCCTACGGGGTTAATGTTTCTCAGTTAATTAGATTCGCTAGAGCTTGTAACAACGTAAAGGATTTCAACGAGCGGAATATTTTTATTACCAGCAAGCTTCTAAAACAGGGCTACCGCTATCATAAATTACGGAAATATTTTACTAAATTTTACAATCGTAACTTTGATTTAATTTCTAAATTCAATAGTGATTTAAAAACTCTTCTGCGACAAGGGATTAGCCAGCCTGGTTTTTATGGCGATGTGGTTTACAAACTTCGTAAGATTTTGGGTCATGGTAATTTTTTCTGCTGTTTTTACTAAAATCATTAAACGTTTTATTAAAAGAGGTTATGACCCTACTATTTTAAGACATACTGCATGTTTAGTGTTCAACCCTTTTACAGTTGGACACTACGCTTTCCTCTTTTGATTGCATCTGACGGACCAAGTGGGAGACTCTATGATGGATAGTTCGTAAAGCCCTTTGGGACTGAATTGTCTTAATGTTTGTCTTCTGCCTTGCTTCGTCGGGCCCTTGTAGGTGATTTTCTTGTTGCTCTGTCTTCCTTTAGGACATTGAGTACTTTTGTTATGGTCATTGGGTTTACTTTTATATGTTTCTACATGATCATTTTAGTGTTTTACTTATTTTACCTTTTGTAACCATGACAACTGTTAGAATTTCACTTGGCGGGGATTCATTTTATTTACACTGTCTCGTTTATAGGAACATGGTGGGGCTAAGAGCGAGGTTTGGTGCACCATTAACCGGTTTAAACTCCACAGCAGTCATTATTATGCTGCTGACCGTTCCAAGGCGGCGCCCCACTGTGTTCCTCAGATGTATGTCTATGTTGTTTCATACTGTTTTGGTGACACTTTTGCTTGTGTCCCTTGTTGTTTTCTCGTCTACGGTAAGTATCTTCCCCATTGCCTCTAGTTTTTATTTCTTTGATTAACCCCCCCCCCCCTTCCCCCGGTCTTCTGTCTCCTTCCCCTTTGTGGGCCTATTATTATTTTCTTTGAATTCCTAATCAGTTACAAATTATTTATCATTTAATGATTAACGTGTCGTTGCCCTGTCCTTTTTATGTTTGGGGTCCGCCTGGGCTCCTTGCCATTGGTTCTTGTTGCTGGGTCATATGGGGGTTGCGTTCATTGAACGCCGCCTTTCCTTGTTGATCTTGTTTTTCATATTTTGTTCTGTTTTTGTCCCTACTGTAGTCAGTAATATTAGATGATAAAAAATATCAAAGCATGTAAAGACCTGGAAAGTTGAATAAATCGGGTGTTGCAACCAGCACCCCAGACACTTGTCTGGGGATTATACCAATCAATATCAGACGGATTATACCAATCAATATCAGACAATCAGTTCATGTCTCAAAATACCGCATGTACACAAAAAAATAGAGAAAAACAGAATCCCTAAAGAAAGTCCAACACAACAAAATTGAAAATGTTGCAGGCTCGGTTTGATTGAGCCTGTTCATGGACGGTACTGTAAAGTGCAAGTTACCGTCCACGCCCCCTAGCACCGGCTGAAGCAGAATTCAACATTTAACACGAAAATGGCGAAATTTTGAATTTAGAAACATCCGCAGATGTGTTCATACGACGATTATCATGGAACCTTCAATGTGACACAGTAATGCCATTCCATGAAAAGCGGCGTATAGTCCCCAAGTAAAAGAATGCTTTTGCCCTACACGAGAAAACAATGGGCGGAACTAAATAAAATGGAATTTTGAAAGGGGATCTGAGGTTATGTAGCCTGCATATCATAGATAAGACGTCAAAAGACAAATTTAAAAGCAGGCAACATATCCTAAGGGTGATTACACAGTATTCAAGTAGGACTACTAGAACCACAACATTCACATATTTCATTTACTGGTCGTTTCTTGCAGTGACGTCAGGGATAGCCGTCCCTGGTAGTGAGTGACGTCCGTGATAGCCGTCCCTGACAATTACGTCTGTGATAGCCGTCCCTGGTAGTGACATCTGTGAAAGCCTTCCCTGGTAGTGACATCTGTGATAGCCGTCCTTGGTAGTAACGTCTGTGATAGCCGTCCCTGGTCTTGTCGTCAGAGCGAGCCGTTTGTGGCAGCGACGTCTGTGAAAGCCGTTCCTAGCAGTGATGCCTTAGGTAGCCGTCCCTGGTAGTGTCGTCAGAGAAAGCCGTCAGTGGCAGTGAAGTCTGTAAAGCAGTGACCTCTGAGAAATATGATAAACAAGATCGACAAGGAAAGGCGGCATTCAATGAACGCAGCCCCCTTCCGACCCAGCAACAAGCGTCAGCGGCAAGGAGCCCAGGAGGACTCCAAAGAAAAACAGGACAGGGCACAAGGCAGAGTACGGGCAGGCAAACCACTACATCAGAATACATAATTAGTAACTTATAAGGAACTAAAACAAAACAAATAAATGATTTAATATAAGGCCCATTATGTCAAAAGGCACAGGGGAAGGGGACATGAGACACGGGGAAGGGGGGGGGGATAAAATAAATAAAAACTAGGGACAAGGGAAGATACTTACCGTAGACGAGAAACAACAAGAGACACGAGCAAAAGTGTCACCAAATCAGTATAAAACAACATAGACATACATCTGAGGAACACAGAGGGGCGCCGCCTTGGAACGGTCAGCAGCATAATAATGACTACTGGGGAGTTTAAACCGGTTAATGGTGCACCAAACCTCGCTCTTAGCCCCACCATGTTCCTATAAACGAGACAGTGTAAATAAAATGAATCCCCGCCAAGTGAAATTCTAACAGCTGTTATGGTTACAAAAGGTTAAATAAGTAAAACACCAAAATGATCATGTAGAAACATATAAAAGTAAACCCAATGACCATAACAAAAGTACTCGATGTCTTAAAGGAAGACAGAGCAACAAGGAAATCACCTACAAGGGCCCGACGAAGCAAGACAGAAGACAAACATTAAGGCAATTCAGTCCCAAAGAGCTTTAAGAACTGTCCATCATATAGTCTCCCACTTGGCCCGTCAGATGTAATCAAAAGAGGAAAGCGTAGTGTCCAACTGTAAATGGGTTGAACACTAAGCATGCGGTATGTCTTAAGATAGTAGGGTCATAACCCCTTTTAATAAAACGTTTTATAATTTTAGTAAACACAACAGAAAAATTACAATGACCCAAGATCTTACGAAGTTTAAAGTCGTCCCTGGTAGTGACGTATGTGATAACCGTCCTTGGTAGTAACGTCTGTGATAGATTAATACATTTGTAAGTTTCAGTTACAGAACATCAAATATCATTTATATCTTTAATAAAAATTCTAAAATAGGAAAAATAAGAATCCCTAAAGAAATTCCATAACGGCAAAATTGAAAATGTTGCTGGCTCGGTTTGATTGAGCCTGTTCATGGTCGGTACTGTGTGTGTGTGTTCAGTTGAATGATAAAGCCATTTCGTCAACACGTACATTTTTGCTATTTCTTTCTGTTCCATAGGTAAAATGCACTCAGAATATTGAGTTCAAAGCATTCATAAAGTTCCTCAGTGAGGAGGGGGTGATCGCCAAAGAAATCCAAGGCTGGATGTGCATGGTAAAAATAGCTGTCAGCAAAGTTTAAACGTAAAAGTCAAGCGCTTTTAGAAATTTCTCATGCCAATCAAGAACCTTTTACATTTTATTGTTAGCTTGGAAGCATGCTGGTTCTTCAGTTACAGAAACATACTATGCCAATCCCATTAAACAATTAAGGCTTGCTATAGAAGAAAATGTAGGGGGGAAGCTAGCCGCTTGTGTCCTCCTTTCGCACGATTATGCCTCTGTTCAAAAGTCTAGAGTTATCCAAGCTTGGGTATCACCCACCATAGTCCAGATCTGGCCCCAATTTATTATAATTTGTCTCGATATTTTAAAAAAATCTGGAAACAAAGTGATCCCTCGGAAGCATTAATCATAACAAAATTATATAAGAATTGCAGACTCGGTTTGATTGAGTCTATACATGAGGGATAATGAATAAGTGCAACATCCCTCACGCCCCCTAGCACCGGCTTGAGCGGTACTCAATTCTCAACACTTAATAGTGCTGGCATCAATGATCCCGAAGGACCAGAAAAATATAACAACACTGAAGTGAAGTACGGGGCAACTTTTTACGGCTGCCACACAGCACTTGACACCTGCTGTTGTGTGAAGTTGAGTCTGTACATGAGGGATAATGAATAAGTTCAACATCCCTCACGCCCCCTAGCACCGGCTTGAGCGGTACTCAATTCTCAACACTTAATAGTGCTGGCATCAATGATCCCGAAGGACCAGAAAAATATAACAACACTGAAGTGAAGTACGGGGCAACTTTTTACGGCTGCCACACAGCACTTGACACCTGCTGTTGTGCTGTTTTTAAGTCACACTTGCGTAGAACATGATTTTGGAAGGATAATGAGGTCAAGTCTTGGTTTTGGGACCTAACAGGCTTATTATTTCAAAGGCAAGGACTGCTTGAAAATTGGTAACATACAATGATGTATATGAGGCATATATTAAAAAATTAATGTTGAAACTATCCTTCAATCTGTAAACTCCCCTCCCCCACCGTAATTTTGAGATAAAGTGAATAAATCTTGTTTAGTTTATCACTATCTCAATTGTGTTTCCGATTTATTTGCTTTTACTATTGTCATAATCATACCAGCAACATTCTTTCCCCGTTGAAACAAGTGAAATGATGTGCATAATCCCCATCTCATCATGGAACAAGCTTTTGTCCTTTTTGAGATTTGGCGGCATCTAGATTTCTTTGGACGTATTAACAGACAAACAGATGGAAAGGGATAGAAAATGAAAATAAATTTCCGTATATTGTTTTTTATCTACATACCAAACTTTATCTATCAAATACTGTGATAAAGTTTATGAAAAGTTAACGAAACTTAAAATCCTTTCTGGTTGATTATTTTAGGTGATATCTAAAATACATCATAAATAAGAAATGTTTAAGCTTCTTCCATAGGTACTAATTTTTTTTCTATTTCATATACAACCTTGCCTTATAATTTAGTTAATGAAAAACTATTTTTTGATAAAGGAAATGTTTTCGAAGGAACAACGTTTCTTCTTTGGCCGCTATGAATTATATAAAATGATTTATTGAAGTTTGATTTTGATCAAATGTTTACAAGTATTTATTCTCATGAACTTAGTCTTTGCCCTGTCCTGTTTCATGCTCATGCTCATGCTCTGTCTTTGTCCTGTCCTGTTTTTGTTTGGGGTCTGCCTGGGCTCCTTGCCACTGGTTCTTGTTGCTGGGTCATATGGGGGTTGCGTTCATTGAACGCCGCCTTTCCTTGTTGATCTTGTATATATTTTAGATTTATTCTTATGGAGTATACATTTTACCATTAATGATGTTTTCATTGGTCTGTTTTTTTCTTGTCTGTCTGTTTGTTTGTTTTGTTGTTGTTTTTTCTTAATTTTACAATCAAAATTTCAAAAGCAACTAAAACAGTTTTGCGATTGAATTTTGCCGCCTGATTTTATAAAGACATCTCGTTTTTATGTACTATGTAAAAAATTATCCTACATCTAAATACGGGCCATGTTAAGAGTAAATGAGGGTCAGTTTTTAAAACTTATGTAATTAAAATTTGATAAATCTGCAATTATTCGGCTGTTTTGAGTTTATAGCGTTCAAATACTTTTCAGTTTAAGTCCATTTTGAACAAAACGGATATATACTGTTGGAAATAATGGTTTGGGCAAATAAGGTGAAATCACTTGTGATAATACAATTATTTTAATGCCTCCTTAATAAACATGTTTCCAATAATTCTAAATCTAAGCAAGTTGCCCATTCTTTACATTTTGATTTTTCATGTTCTTTGTCATTCAGCGATATAGTATCGTGTGCCGCTTTTAAAGAAAGTAACTTATTCTTGATTTTTGTGGCATTTGTTCATCTGTGGTTATCAATTTTACCATTTCACTTCTATCTTTTTTTCGATAATTGTTCTAACTCTATAATTCCGGTCTGTTCTAACTGCTTTTTACGTTTAAACACGAACATTTAACCGTTTCTGGCTTTCTTTATTTTTTTTCTTCTTTGTATGTTTTCAATAAAAATGACTTTTGGTTTTTAGGGTTTAAAAGGTATGTTTATTAAGAATAAATACAGCTTTGTCTTCAGATTTAGCGTTGGTTTTTTTTTATCTTTTTGGAAAATACAGCAAATTTAATATTTTTTTAGATTTCTGAACGATACAGTTTAACAATTGACTACACAGTGTTCTAAGAAAGGTCAAAAGAATGTTCATTCCATTTACTGCTGTATGTTCTAATGTTAATGTCAAAAAGTGAGAAAAATCTGCGACCGGGCCGGGACTCGATCCCGTTACCCTCGGGATACCGTTTGCAGCTCTGATATCCGGTCGCATACACACATTCCTAGCAATGAGTGATTGAACAGTATTGTAGCAGTATTACATATCCTCCTTTAAGTGATAGTGATTGATAACAGTTCTATATCGTAATATTAACATGATGTTTCATGCAAAGCAAAACACCTTTTTTGAAATCTTCACATGTAACCATTATTTTCTATCATTGCATTAGAATTCTAAATTTCAGATATATATAAAATGTCGTAAACAACGATGGTGGCCTGTATACATTAAATTTTATTATAAACAAAAATATATTTTTCAATGTTATCTACCATGTAAGAAAGAAAGTGGTTCGTGATTTTCTTTTCGAACTGTGACCCCAGTCCTGCAGACTAAAGCGATGCCGCCAACTATTCTGTTCGTTCTATTTTAAGTGGTTGAAATCAAGCCATTTTAGGTCAATTCAGTGGTGTCCTATTTTATTTTCAGTCAAGACTAAATCTTTTTTCAGTTCTCAACTTATTGCCCGAAAATTGCATATTCTATCACAACCGCATGAAAGTTTAAAGTAAGATATATAAATATCCATTGTAAAACTTTTAAAGCATTGATATTCTTTGGATTAGTCATATTATTCAAATTGACCAGTTAATTTTTTTTTAAATTTTGGTCTCCCGCCTCTCTTGTTAGAATGTAAATTATTGCTTGAGCATTATGATATTCATTATTCCCGAATATAATACCTGCATGTTGGTCCTCATATTTGAAGATAAATTTTATCATGTCTACAGTATATTCTCAATAAAATCCGATATAAAAATAATTTATTGCAAAATCGGTTGTGATAAATTTGCAATAAAATTATGTCAACGCAAGAGTTTTTTCAATACAATTATTGCCAAACTCGTTTTAGTGAAAAAAATCATCAAAATTATATCATCGCAACGAGTTTGACAATAACATTGCCCACAATTTCTTGTAAGTACTTGTAAGTTTTGAAGTTATAACAAGGTCATGTATTTGTATCACATAGATTTGAGCTAAAGTGATTGCAAATCTACAGTTGTTTTTGATAATGAAATGTGCATAATTACCATTCTATTATCATACAACATGTAATACAAATAAATGACTTAAAATGTAAGTTTCTGTACAATCATATGCATGTATTCATAATTCCGAATATAATCCCTGCATGTCAATTCTTATATAAAAAGATAATAAAATAAACTTTCTAATGTCTAGCGTATGATTTCAACAGAAATATGATATTGTAATATTTTATTGCAAAAGTCGTTTTTATTGCGAAACCAGTTGTGAAAAAAAATGCAACAAAGTTATGTCATCGCAAC
Organism: Ruditapes philippinarum; assembly: GCF_026571515.1. Lineage (NCBI taxonomy): Eukaryota > Metazoa > Mollusca > Bivalvia > Venerida > Veneridae > Ruditapes > Ruditapes philippinarum. Next base: position 100,565 of record NW_026863611.1, read on the forward strand.
GAGTTTTGCAATAAAATTATTAACTCTTTCTTTACAATACTGGTAGGTATGTCATTTATGTATATCACTGAGATTTGAGCACACGAGTTATTGTAAATGTCCATGTCCTAATATTTCATGATGATCATTCTTGCATCATATATATTAAAAGAAAAATAATCTAATTAAATTTAGAATGTAAATTATTGTTTGATCATATGCATATTGTATATTCATTACTCCCGAATATGATCCCTGCAAGTCAATCCTAATATACATAGATAAATTTTATAATGTCTTTTGTATAATCTCAAAAAAATCCGATAGAAAAAATATTTTATTGCAAAACTCGTTTTTATTGCATAACCGGTTGTGATCAAATTGCAAAAAAATCATGTCAACGCAAAGAGTTTTGCAATAAAATTATTGCGAAAGTCGTATTTATTTATTTCTTCAAAGTACTGGTAAGTTAAGACCTTATTAAAAGGTAATGTATGTATATCACAGAGATTAGAGCTCAAGAATTTCCAAAACTGCATTTGTAGTTGTAAATGTGCATGTCCTAATATTTCATGATGATCATTCTTTCATCATATATATGTTAAAAATATATAAAAACTAATGAAATTTAGAATGTAAATTATTGCTTGAGCATTATGATATTCATTATTCCCGAATATAATCCCTGCATGTCAATCCTAATACATGTATACATAGATAAATATTATAATGTCTTTTGTATAATCTCAATAAAATCCGAAAGAAAAAATATTTTATTGCAAAACTCGTTTTTATTGCAAAACCGGTTGTGATCAAATTGCAATAAAATCATGTCAACGCAAAGAGTTTTGCAATAAAATTATTGCGAAAGTCGTATTTATTTATTTCTTCAAAGTACTGGTAAGTTAAGACCTTATTAAAAGATTTGAGCACAAGAATTTCCAAAACTGCAGTTGTTGTTGTAAATGTACATGTCCTGATATTTCATGATGATCATTCTTTCATCATATATATGTTAAAAATATAAAAAAAACTAATGACATTTAGAATGTAAATTATTGTTTGAGCATTATAATATTCATTATTCCCGAATATAATCCCTGCATGTCAATCCTAATATACATAGATAAATTTTATAATGTCTTTTGTATAATCTCAATAAAATCCGATAGAAAAAATATTTTATTGCAAAACTCGTTTTTATTGCAAAACCGGTTGTGATCAAATTGCAATAAAATCATGTCACGCAACGAGTTTTGCAATAAAATTATTGCATATTATATAAGTAGCAATTACAAATAACCTGTACCCAATATAACGTAAATACATAATAAAAGCCTTAACGATACCCGTGACATTTAGTGACATTTATGGGGATGGGTGGGGGCGGGGGCGGGTAGGTGATACTGAATCCTTGGATTATCCATATTTATAAATTTATAAATTACACAAACGTTGATTTCTATCTGTTCGATTACTTTATTGTATATTGTTAAAAATCGTTTCATCAGCAATTATACATGATATACACTATATTTTTGTTGTATGCCATTGAGTATTGAGTAAAGTTCTTTCGTTTCATTATCTGCCGGGAGGGCCTACCGCTAATGTTGTAAGAACTTGGGCCCAACCCGTTTGCTTTTGCTGTTTAGTATACATATGATGAAATTTGTATCTGTATTGTATATACATGTATATATCAATAAAATAAGATTAAACTAAGTAGTCTTTAAAAATAATAATTAATAGTAATATATAGTTATTGAAACAGCAGAAAGATTTGCCAGTCCGTTCGAAGCTATATTAAACCGGCAATTGGATCTATCTTAAGTTAAGCTTTAACTATTTACAAATTAACTAACTAATACAAAGCCAGTGATCTCGGCAAATTAAAGTACTGTGGCTTCCATTTTCCAAAGTCGCTTTTGTTTATCACTTTGAAATCAGGACCTGGTATGGTTACCGTTTCCGGCATGTCGGATATATACTTTTTTCGTCATTTTATCATTAAATTTGACAATTTTCAATTTAACTATAACTTTTGTTGTTTCTTTTCCCCTCAAGTCAAAAATAACCATCTGTGCTTACGGGGGTGGATTCATAAATACAAGTTTCTCTTAGCAACTTCATTTCATGCCGGGTATCTTTTATTTAAGTGTGTTAATTATAAAATTATTGGTACAGATATAACCACAGAAATCTATGATGCTACACACGGTACAAAAGAACAATCAGATAACCGTACAATGCGGTGACAACATTTATTGTACCCTCTATGCATCGGTCTATCTTAAGGTCTATCTGTACATTGGCTTCATACTACACACACTTACCAATACAAAAAGTATGATACTGACAAAGTACAAAACTGTTGCATCTATTTCCCCTAGCTTTTTCTCTGCATATAACCTTTAAAATATGACCTGTTATGCTTAATTAATTCCAGTAAGTTGAATATAGCTTGAGGTTCTCCTAAGAACTTAATTTATTATTGAGTTATATTGAGTGTAAATCTTAAAGCTATTGGTACATTACGAACTTTATTAATATCTAAGTATATGGACCGAGTATTTTAGGATGTAACAGTATCGTCAATACACAGTGCAACAGTTTAATGCATCGACAACATTTATAGTATACTCTCTTATAAGAACACGTACAGAAGAACATGTACATTTGCAATATTTGTTTTAAACAAGTGTTTTAAATTAAAGTTGTAAAAAACTATACAAGCATCAAAACACAATCCCATATTGTAAGTGCTACCTGGTCATCAAAATAACTATGATAAAATTATAACGTTAAGGCGATTCTTGCCGACAAGACATTAAGTAAGGACCCGTTCACAATCACGTCTAAATATAGATAGTTCACAATGTCATTTTGAGATGTGGCGTTATTTTGATTGTTGGAAGGCTCATAAACGATATCCAAGCCGTAGTCCTCAACAGTGTTGCAAGTAAATTTCTTCTGAACTTTTCAAATGTTGTGTCGTGATCGTTGTTGGGAACTTTCTTTATTACTGAGTTGTTTTATATAGGAATTTTTAACAGAAAAATAAGACAATTTTATTTTTTAAGAAAACGTACATAGAAATAAATGAAATAAATGAATACAGTTTTTGATATTTAGTTATCAAAGTTTTTTTCTAAAAGAATGCTGAATGCGCAATTCCAATTTTGCGCAAATGTTTATTCTTTATTAAAATTGTGGTCATTCACTTTGATCGAGCTGCTTATTTTGCAACAAAGACAGTCGTTGTTCTTGACTCTCTTTTTAATCCTCCAATGTTCTCGAAACTATAAATTTTGCATTTTTGTTCAACTTCGTCGCAATCGCAGTAGCTGTAAGCAATGCAATGGGGATCGTCGATACACAACTGTTTACATTTTGTACTATTTATGTTTCTTTCATCATCTAGATCTTCTACATCCAACTCCCTTTTTGTACCTTTAATATCCGTGCCATCAAGTATAAGGTCTTCACTCGACTTCCCAATTAAAAACATGGATTTCCAGTTGGTGCCCTCATCTCCAGAAATTTTCTTAACTGTGCTGTACATGTAACAAGTCTGATAATAGTTTCTATATCTGTCACAAGTATCACAATAAGTAATTGCGACACAATCAATAAGTTTCAAACAATGGTCTATGCATTCTTTGTACGTTGAAACTATTGAATCATAGTAATGATATAGTCTTGTCCCATCAAGCATCATTCCTGGGGTCAGTGATTGGCACGATTCCACTTCACCTTTAGATATCATACTCTGGCAATATGCGTGCTTTGTTTTATTGATTGTTTTTGCAATATGGGCAAGATTAACGGTTAATTCGGCCGGGTTCATATACTTTTCTGTAAAGAGCTCCTCTATCGACGCAAGTTTGTAGCTAGTTGGCACAGGACTGTCCTTTACTGTTAAAGCCCAAGTCATTGCGTCGCCGTTTGCAGGAGGCGCTGCTCCAACTGAAATTGTTTTCGTTTCCACTGATTTTGAAAATGCAGAAGCCTTTAGTTTTTGGGAAGAATCCATAGAAAATCCTCCGCCGACATTGAAAAAACCAGAATAGCTTGCAGAGGCCTCAACGTTGACTCCACTTTCAATTTGAGTTTCGTACTTCTTTGATTCCATTTTATGTTCGTAAGTAAACCTTGCTCCAAATGTGACTTCAGTAGGAAAATGAGTTCCATATGTGTCAAGGAATTCTAAATATACATCAGTGGAGTTTGTACTACTTAGTCTTTTGACCCAGCTAAGAAAAACAGGATCTAGTGGTGGAGGTGACCGCTTGACTAGTTTGCTGAAGTAATAACTGCAGCTCGCCGAGGAGAGTATGTAAACGGACTCTCCAGTTGATATTTGTGACGAAGATGCTTTGTAATCGGCGCTTGCAGAAAAGCTTAAACCCCATCCACTACCACTTACACTGGCAGACACTGATAGTGAATTAGCAAACTCGTATTGTGTTTGAACGACTTTTGATGTAAACGACGTAATGCACGACACGTCCGGGACCACAACAAGACCTTGTGGGACACTATAGCGACAATCGGCTGTTTGCTTTTCGTTTTCGTAATTGGCAGCAAAGATCGGGTACGTAAAGCCAGGATCATGTCCAGTTGCAAGAGGAAAACCACGCAATATGTTGTAACCCATTAAAGCATAGTCGATGTCCGGAAACGAAAGTTTAAAGTGAGTCCCTTGACATTCTTGGAGCAGATAGTCTTGTCGCATCCCTGCATTCAGATTAAGCATATAGAATTGTTAGTGCTTAAAAAGTTGATGCAATTCATGAAAATATACACATCACGCATAACTTGAACATAATCTAACAATTGGTTGTTTATTTCCGTTGACTGTTTAACATTTATTTTGGACACACTGTGTAAGTAGTTTAAACGTTACCTTATTAATATTTACAATTTGTCTTGTGTACGACTGTGCTATATTGCTAGTTATTACTATGGAACTGATTCTTTCCAAATTTGAGATTAAATTTCGTCAAAATACACACGTCATTTAAACCTGTACAAATACTTCAGACATTTAAACGTTGGTCTTGTGTTTCGCAAAATCTTTTTTACAAACAAATCTTGGCTACTTATCGTGTACAATAATGTTATACAAAGGTTTGGGGCAAAATGTTATTTTACATTTTATCGGATAAACACCCTCAGTAGTACCAACTGATTTTAAGTCCAATACTAGTCTCAATCAAACCGAGTCTGCAATTCTCTTGTAATTTTGTTGTGCTTAATGCATCCAAGGGATCACTTTGTTTCCAGATTTTTAGTTTTATGATTCTAGGGTCTTTAAAGCTCACATTCATATTTAGCTAAATCGAGTCTTTTCTACTATTTAAATGTTATATTTTAGCATATTTAAAGCTGTTTAGATTGATTATGTATTGCCAAACTATTTACCAATATTCAGATAATGTTTCTGTGTATTGTCTGATTGTATCTGTCCACCAAGTAATCCATTTGCATGTTGGTTTGACGATGTAAGTACTTCCATCAAATCACTGAAGTAAAATATTCAAATAAGCATAAAAACTAAAAATTAAATTAAATTGAAATAAAATGAAGCAGCTAAGAATGCAGAATTTTCAAATAGTTATAACAATTATATAATAGAGCGTTCTTATTTTGTGCATTCAAAAAATTAAACTTGTCAAGAAATAGTTCATGACTTTAAGAGGGTGACTTTGTTAATCATGCTGATGCTTACTGATCTCAAAGAGATGATAATGGCAACATGACCAGAATCAGTTAAAACATAGATATAAAAAGTTGATTATGTCATCCGGCAAACTTGTTTCACCATCACTTACATCAACTTACTTTGCTAACATGTTTTTTCTTGCATATCAGACTGGCGTTTCCGTTGATATAAAATTCCATGGAAAATTGTTTTATTAAGGTAAAGAATTTTAAATATAATGGAATATTATAAAATATGCAAGATAATTTATGTGACTTATGTTAGCGGTTTGAATCAGAATATCCGTCCCTCGGGAACCCGCCTATGGGCAAAAACTCGGCAACATATGATAGATATTATTATAATAATTATTATTATTATTGAATGGCCAAATTGTTAATTTCTGTGTAAAGGTTTCAAAATCAAATACCGATACTGTGGTAACACATAACAAGTCAGATGATTACACCTACTCAATCACTCTGCAGATTTTTTTATTTATTTGGTGTTCATGAATGAAAATATTGTAACGTTTAAATAGAATAAAACAATAACACTTTACCTGTTAGCGTTTGTTTGAGTATATACAATGTATATAAAACAACTCACAACAATGAGAAAAGCCACTAGATATACCACAAATGTCTTATTCCTACTTTTACAACCCTATAATTAAAATTTAAAAAGGTATAGCAGTATACAAAAATAGCATCATCAATTAAGTGTTAAACAATTTGTTTTTACAGCCATTTGCAATGTTTATAACAATATATAATCATATACTAATGCGTTAAAAGACACAAAATGACTTGTTTTGTTTTTTTGTCACTTTCATCGAGAGAGGGTTGGTTTGCCTGTATTACACTACATGATGGTAAGTCCCAAGTTGTGACTTATTGCCAATAAAAAAAACTGGTAAATTTCTCTGACGTTGAAACAACCTTGCAAAGGTGATTCTCTGAATAGCAAAACATCAGTCAGAATGTGCATATAATAGCTGGCAAACTATTTTACCAAACATTTACAAATTACTGTCTTTATAAAAAAAACCGACATTATTAGTATCAATTTCTTAAGCGTGATGTTAGAAAAACTTACCGACTGAAATGTCTTATGTCTGTAAAAATTAAATATTGAAGATTGTTTTCCACGTTTAACAAAAATAAAATGAAAGAATTTTACACATTGCCAGCACATGTATTTACCTGGCGTCTGTTCTCAATTGCAGCCTCGGGCTCTGCAAAAAGAAAACACACATGTACGAATACAATAAGTGGTCCTAATTAGAGATACAGCAAGAAATGTATTGCAAACTACAAAAGTCCCCTACCGGTTAAAACGCGACAAGAAGTATTTCAGCAACATTCTTAAGGGCAATGGCCTTTTAAATGATGTCGATATTGAAGACATGAATGAACGTTTCAGATCTTAAGTACATTTCATAGTTTGTATCATCGTAATGACAGTCAACGTCATTTACAGATCAAGGTCATACTTAAAGTGGAATATGTATGCAATGGACACGTATTTTTCATAAGATTATTTCAAAATTTTAAGCATTAACATTTATGTCATGAATAGTAATATTTTGTTATGGACCATTTAATTTTCTGCTATGTTAATAAATGTTACTTTGAATTATGTATATCACACTTGCAAACGACAGCAATATATACCATTCTTTCGTGGTTTGTTATTATGTCAGTGTCTATTTTCAACGTTTTATTTTTTGTATTATAATTATTAATTATATTACATACCTTCCACCATAGACCAATTTACTTTAAATTATTCAACATGTTGGTGTTGTCATTAGACATATGAATATTTATTTGAAACCCTATTTTAAAAATTGACTTTATTGCTCAATTATCCAAACAAAATTAAAGTATAGGGACAATGCGTGTTAATAAAGATGGCTGTACTACACCAGCACAAGACAACAAGTAACGCGACCACACTTCCCCAATAGAACCAACATAGTTCTCCAAACTGTCGATATAACTGCTATAGCAAAATAAATTTAACGATCTGAAAATAAATACATTTAGTAAATCTTGATAGGCAGGTGAGAGCTATCGTTGCTGGTGTACTAGCAGGTTTGAAGTAAAAAAAATCAACAACTGGAGAGTGAAAATGATGACATGCGACAACATGTTACTAGACTGGAAGATCGCATAGACAAATTAGAAACAGACGCTGACAATAATTTACACTACAGTAAGTTAACAAACACCGAATCAGTGGTGTTCCTGATGTTGAATCTAGTAAGGAAAATCAAGCCATGTCGTAAGATGTTTCGAAGTACGAACCAACTTCTAAATAGCACAAGTACTAAATGTTGTTACTAGAGGGCATTGGCAGGTCTCGTCATGACAGAGTTTGCAAGCCTAAGAAACCCAGGGATATCATTGTTAAATTCAAATCATGCAGAGCAAGAAACGTAATGTATAAGGCTAGAGTTGACTTGAAAAGTAAAGGCTATCCGAGGGTATTTTTATCAATGAATCCATAACACAGATATGCTCGTCTTTCTTCTACAAGATAGGACAGCTTAAATTGGGCATGCACATCCAATGATAACACCATAAGATGCATTCGCATTGCATTAGCACTCATGTAACACAAAAATGGAGCATCAATTCTGTAAGACCTTCACGTCCATCCTAGCTGTGCTCTGCCTAATAAGATATCAATATCCTATGACTTGCTTGTTAAAGTGTTCCGAAGTGAAGTATAGTGGTGTTGTCAATGGCACAAGCTAAATGTAACGCTACAGTGTATATATTATCATTGATAGTTACTGTCTCATAATCCTTGGCCCCTAGCCCGTAAATTTTATATTAAACAATTGCTTACATTACAAGAGGTAATAATTGACTAATTAAAAGGTTTAAATTAAACAAACAAGTGACAGAACATTTATAGTAACAAGATGTATTCTTTTTAACAAATTGTGACGGTTAACTAACAATTATAATACAATTTACAGGATTGAAGACTCTCAGTTGCCTCCCATGCACTTCTGGTTTATAAGTGTTCATAAATTTAATGTATTGTTTGTCAACATTGACCTGGGACATTTGAATATTCAATGACTTTTTTTTGTAATTATCGGATTCCCAAGAGGTCTTACGAATTTTAAAGTATGGCATCACTGTATACATTTCTATGTATAACTTAAAGTTAGTAACACAAAATTTGCCTCAATAGCCTAATTGACAAAGAATAAAGACTTTCAGTTTCAATTTAAGTATTGTAGGTTCGAATCTGAGTGGAACAAAAAATTATGCGTTATTTTTTCTTTTACTTTTTTTTATCAAACTACATTTTTTCTTGTTTACTATGATTGTGCAAGTCAACCATTGTACGACATTACATATTGAAATTATGAAGAATAACATAGGCATGTACATCAAAGTTTAGAAATAAATAAATAGATAAATAAATAAATTAACTCGTAAATAATCAAATGATTTATCCACTAATGCAGCATGTAAATAATAGAAAAAGTGATGAAAATATAACAGGATTCGACCCTGCAACCTCGCGTTTGCAATGCCATCCTACTTACCACTGGGCTATCGGCAAATGAAAATAAAAGTATTATGAACTTAACTATCATTAAAAAATAAATGGATAAATCGTTATGAATTACGGAAACTAGCGAACATCATCCCGTAAATTAATATTGCCAAACAATAATCGATAATATATTTTTGTTATTTAAATTACGATGATTTGGTATAAATGCATGATTACCAGTTCAATTATAACACATGAGTGAGTGTACTTCTGTATACAATTTTTTATTTTAAATTTAATTTTAATTCTATTGTACTTGCTGATTATTTGTTAGCTCAGGTTGTAATTAAATTTTCAACATTTTAAATAATGAAAAGTGAACAGAAAACTTTTAAAGTTAAGTATTTCCATCATTTTTCCAAATTTTCCCCTTAGATTAAAAATGTTTACATTGAAACAGTTAGACTTATAAATTTCGTCGAATTATTTTTGTAAAATATGAAACAACAACTGTAAAAGTAGTTCTTCCATCATTTCCAAAAAGAAAATCACTTTAGATTAAGTAATTTATAAAATTTCAGCTCATATAAATGAAAAATGAACAAAATTATATTGAAATCAATCATAATCACAGAAAAGCAAAAAATAAAGCTGGTTGAAATAATAATTGCTATATATACACTTACCCTCTATGAATTCTGCTCTGTCTGGCATTGTACACTATAATTAAAATTTTAAAAGGTATAGCAGTATACACAAAATAGCATCATCAATTAAGTGTTAAAACATTTGTCTTTACAGCTATTAGTAATGTTTATAACAATATATAATCATATACTAATGCGTTAAAAGACACAAACTGACTTGATTTTTGTTGACACTTTCATCGAAAGAGGGTTGGTTTGCCTGTATCACACTGCATGATGGTAAGTCCCAAGTTGTGACTTATTGCCAATAAAAAAACTAGTAAATTTCTCAGACGTTAAAACAACTTGCAAAAGTGATTTTCTGAATAGCAAAATATCGGTCAGAATGTGCATATAATAGCTGGCAAACTATTTTACCAAACATTTACAAATTACTGTCTTTACAAAAAACCGACATTATTAGTATCAATTTCTTGACTTAAGCGTGATGTTAGAAAAACTTACCGACTGAAATGTCTTATGTCTGTAAAAATTAAATATTGAAGATTGTTTTCCACGTTTAACAAAAATAAAATGAAAGAATTTTACACATTGTCAGCACATGTATTTACCTGGCGTTTGTTCTCAATTGCAGCCTCGGGCTCTGCAAAAAGAAAACACACATGTACGAATACAATAAGTGGTCCTAATTAGAGATACAGCAAGAAATGTATTGCAACTAAAAAGTACCTTACCGGTTAGAACGAGACAAAAAGTATGTCAGCAACATTCTAAAGGGCAATGGCCTTTTAAATGATGTCGATACTGAAGACATGAATGAACGTTTCAGTTCTTAAGTAAATTTTGATAGTTATTATCATTGTTTTGACAGTCAAAGTCATTTACAGATCAAGGCCATACTTAAAGTGGAATATGTATGCAATGGACACGTGTTTTTCATAAGATTATTTCAAAATTTTACAAAAAAGAGAAGTAATGTATCATTTTAATATTCTTATATTAAATTATTACTTGAAAAAAAGTTGATTTAGTTCTAAGTGATTTAGCATTAACATTTATGTCATGAATAGTAATATTTGTTATGGACCATTTAATTTTCTGCTATGTTAATAAATGTTACTTTAGATTATGTTTATCACACCAGCAAACGACAACAATATATACCATTCGTTCGTGGTTTGTTATTATGTCAATGTCTACTTTCAACGTTTTATTTTTTGTATTATAATAATTAATTATATTACATACCTTCAACCATAGACCAATTTACTTTAAATTATTCAACATGTGGCTGTTGTCATAAGACATATGAATATTTTTTAAAACCCTATTTTAAAAATTGACTTTATTGCTCAATTATCCAAACAAAATTAAAGTATAGGGACAATGCGTGTAAATAAAGATGGCTGTACTACACCAGCACAAGACACAGGTAACACGACCTCATTTCCCCATTAGGACCAACATAGTTTTCCAAACTGTCGATATAACTGCTATAGCAAAATTAATTTAGCGATCTGAAAATAAATACATTTAGTAAATCTTGATAGGCAGGTGAAAGCTATCGTTGCTGGTGTACTAGCAGGTTTGAAATAAAAAATTCAACAACTGGAGAGTGAAAATGATGACATGCGACAACATGTTACTAGACTGGAAGATCGCATAGACAAATTAGAAACAGGCGCTGACAGTTTAATAATTTACACTACAGTAAGTTAACAAACACCGAATCAGTGGTGTTCCTGATGTTGAATCTAGTAAGGAAAATGACGCCATGTCGAAAGATGTTTCGAAGTACGAACCCACTTCTAAATAGCACAAGTACTAAATGTTGTTACTAAAGGGCATTGGCAGGTCTTGTCATGACAGAGTTGGCAAGCCTAACAAACCCAGGAATATCATTGTTAAATTCAAATCATGCAGAGCAAGGAACGTAATGTATAAGGCTAGAGTTGACTTGAAAAGTAAAGGCTATCCGAGGGTATTTTATCAATGAATCCATAACACAGATATGCTCGTCTTTCTTCTACAAGATAGGACAGCTTAAATTTGGCATGAACATCCAATGATAACACCATAAGATGCACCCGCATTGCATTAGCACTCATGTAACACAAAAATGGAGCATAAATTCTGTAAAACCCTCACGTCTATCCTAGCTGTACTCTGCCTAATAAGATATCAATATCCTATGACTTGCTTGTTAAAGTGTTCCGAAGTGAAGTATAGTGGTGTTGTCAATGGCACAACCTAGGTGTAGCTTTACAGTGTATATATTATCATTGATAGTGACTGCCTCATAATCCTTGGCCCAGGGGCCGTAAATTTTATATTAAATAATTGCTTACATTACAAGAGGTAATTATTGACTAATTAAAAAAGTATAAGTGAAACAAACAAGTGACAGAACATTTATAGTAACAAGATGTATTCTTTTTAACAAATTTTGACGGTTAACTAACAATTATCATACATTTTACGGGACTGAAGACTCTCAGTTGCCTCCCATGCACTTCTGGTGTATACGTGTTCATAAATTTAAGATGTATTGTTTGTCAACATTGACCTGGGACATTTGAATATTCAATGTCTTTTTGTCTGTAATTATCGGATTCTTAAGAGGTCTTACGAATTTTAAAGTATGGCATCACTGTATACATTTCTATGTATAACTTAAAGTTAGTAACAAAAATTTGCCTCATTAGTCTAAGTGACAAAGAATAAAGACTTTCAGTTTCAATTTAAGTATTGTAGGTTCGAATCTGAGTGGAACAAAAAAATTTGCTTTATATTATTTATTTTTTTTATCAAAATACATTTTACTTGTTTACTATGATTGTGCAAGTCAACCATTGTACGACATTACATTTTGAAATTATGAAGAATTCATAGGCGTGTATATCAAAGTTTAGAAATAAATAAATAGATACATAAATAAATTAACTCGTAAATAATCAAATGATTTATCCACTAATGCTTCATGTAAATAAAAAAAGTGATGGAAATATAACAGGATTCGACCCTGCAACCTCGCGTTTGCAATGCCATCCTACTTACCACTGGGCTATCGGCAAATGAAAATGAAAGTATTGTGAACTTATCTATCATTAAAAATAAATGGGTAAATCGTTATGAATTACGGAAACTAGCGAACATCATTCCGAAAATTAATATTGCCAAACAATAATCGATAATATATTTTTGTTATTTAAATTACGATGATTTGGTAAACATGCATGATTACCAGTTCAATTATAACACATAAGTGAGTGTACCTTCTGTACACAATTTTTATTTAAAATTCTAATATTAAATTCTATTGTACTTGCTGATTATTTCTACAGTTGATATTATTTTCAACATTTTACAATAATGAAAATGTGAAACAGAAACTTTTGAGGTAAGTATTCCATCATTTTCCTAAATTTTCCCCTTAGATTAAAAAATGTTTACATTGAACAGTTAGACTTATAAATGTCGTCGAATTATTTTTGTGAAATATGAAACAGCAACTGTAAATGTAGGTCCATCATTTCCAAAAAATTTTCACTTTAGATTAAATAATTTATAAAATTTCAGCTAATATAAATGAAAAATGAACAAAATTATATTGAAATCAATCATAATCACAGAAAAGTAAAAAATAAAGCTGGTTGAAATAATAATTGCTATATATACACTTACCCTCTATGAATTGTGTTCTCTCTGGCATTGTATTCTATAAGTAAAATTAAAAAAGGTATAGCAGTATACACAATATAGCATCATCAATTAAGTGTTAAAACATTTGTCTTTACAGCTATTTGCAATGTTTATAACAATATATAATCATATACTAATGCGTTAAAAGACACAAACTGACTTGATGTTTTGTTGACCCTTTCATCGAAAGAGGGTTGGTTTACACTGCATGATGGTAAGTCCCATTTTTTAAAACAACCTTGCAAAAAGGATTCTTTGAATAGCAAAACATCAGTCAGAATGTGCACATTATAGCTGGCAAACTATTTTACCAAACATTTACAAATTGTTGACTAAAATACGACATTATAAGTATCAATTTCTTGACTTAAGCGTGATGTTAGAAAAACGTACCGACTGAAATGTCTTATGTCTGTAAAAATTGAATATTGAAGTTTGTTTTCCACGTTTAACCAAAATGAAATGAAAGAATTTTACACATTGTCAGCAAATTTATTTACCTGGTCTCTTAGACGTCTGTTCTTAATTGCAGCCTCGAGCTCTGCAAATAGAAAACACACATGTACAAATACAATAAGTGATCCTAATAAGAAATATAGCAAGAAATGTTTTGCAAACTACAAAAGTCCCCTACCGGTTAGAACGCGACAAGAAGTATTTCAGCAACATTCTGAAGGGCAATGGCCTTTTAAATGATGTCGATATTGAAGACATGAATGAACGTTTCAGTTCTTAAGTAAATTTTGATAGTTTTTATCATTGTTTTGACAGTCAAAGTTATTCACAGATCAAGGTCATACTTAATCATACTTAATGTGGAATATGTATGCAATGGACACGTGTTTTTCATAAGTGTATTTCAAACTTTGACAAAAAAGAGAAGAGATGTATCATCTAAATATTCTTATATTAATTATGACTTGAAAAAAGTTGATTAAGTTCTAAGTGATTTAGCATTAACATTTATGCCATGAATAGTAATATTTTGTTATGGACCATTTAATTTTCTGCTATGTGAATAAAAATCTGGAAACAAAGTGATCGATCGGAAGCATTAATCACAACAAAATTTCATAAGAATTGCAGACTCGGTTTGATTGAGTCTGTATATGAGGGATAATAAATAAGTGCAACATCCCTCACACCCCATTGCATCGGCTTGAACGGTACTCAATTCTCAAACTTAATAGTGCTGACAATGATCCCGACGGACCAGAAAAATATAACTACACTGAAGTGAAGTACGGGGCAACTTTTTACAGCTGCAATACAGCACTTGACACCTGCTGTTGTGAAGTATAAAAATGTTACTTTGGATTATGTATATCACACTTGCAAACGACAACAATATATACCATTCTTTCGTGGTTTGTTATTATGTTAGTGTCTACTTTCAAAGTTTAATTTTTGTATTATAATTATTAATTGTATTACATACCTTCCACCATATATCCATTTACTTTAAATTATTTAACATGTTGGTGTTGTCATAAGACATATGACCATTTATTTAAAACCCTATTTCAAAACTTGACTTTATTGCTCACCTATCCTAACAAAATTAAAGTTTAGGGACAATGCGTGTAAATAAAGATGGCTGTACTACACCAGCACAAGACAACAAGTAATGCGACCTCACTTCCCGATTAGAACCAACATAGTTTTCCAAACTGTCGATATAACTGCAATAGCAAAATAAATTTAACGATCTGAAATACAAAAACATTTAGTAAATCTTGATAAGCAGGTGAAAGCTATCGTTGTTGGTGTACTAGCAGGTGTGAAATAAAAAATTCAACAACTGGAGAGTGAAAATGATGACATGCGACAACATGTTACTAGACTGGAAGATCGCATAGACAAATTAGAAACAGACGCTGACAATAATTTACACTACAGTAAGATAACAAACACCGAATCAGTGGTGTTCCTGATGTTGAATCTAGTAAGGAAATCAAGCCATGTCGTAAGATGTTTTGAAGTACGAACCAACTTTTCTAAATAGCACAAGTACTAAATGTTGTTACTAGAGGGCATTGGCAGGTCTCGTCATGACAGAGTTTGCAAGCCTAAGAAACCCAGGGATATCATTGTTAAATTCAAATCATGCAGAGCAAGAAACGTAATGTATAAGGCTAGAGTTGATTTGAAAAGTAAAGGCTATCCGAGAGTATTTTTATCAATAAATCCATAACACAGATATGCTCGTCTTTCTTCTAAAATATAGGACAGCTTGAATAGGGCCTGGACATCCAATGATAACACCATAAAATACACCGCATTGCATTAGCACTCATGTAACACAAAAACTTTAGCATATATTTCGTAAGACCCTCACGTCCATCCTAGCTGTGCTCTGCCTAAATAAGATATCAATATCCTATGACTTACTTGTTAAAGTGTTTCCGAAGTTAAGTTTTTGCGAGAAGTATAGTGGTGTTGTCAATGCACAACCTAGATGTAACGCTACAGTGTGTATATTATCATTGATAGTGATTGTCTCATAATCCTTGGCCCCTAGGCCGTTAGTAATCGAAAGAGCATCGAAACACGAGGTTATCTAATTTGTACGAGGGGGCGTAGCCCCCGATTATTAATCAGATAGCCAAATGTTTTGGTGTTCTTTCTCTTTTGTATCATAGTCAAACATAAAAACACGTTCCCTGTTGTCACAATATGAAACCCCGGGAAAAAGTAACCAATGAAGGGGCATCTGAATATGATTTTTCTGTCGCTTTCCCTTTCTCTTCCGTCACAATAAGTAAACTCCAGCAAAAATGAGCCAATCAATGGGCATGCTCTGGAGTGCGGGTATCTAATACCTGCACTTCAGTTAACGCACTGTGCATGTATATAGATACGATTTATCTCTGACACATTTTCAACAGAAAGGTCCCCAAACTATGATACAATTTCATATTAAATAATTGCTTACGTTACAAGAGGTAATTATTGACTAATTAAAATGTTTAAATGAAACAAACAAGTGACAGAACATTTATAGTAACAAGATGTATTCTTTTTTAACAAATTTTGACGGTTACCTAACAATTATCATACATTTTACAGGATTGAAGACTCTCGGTTGCCTCCTATGCACTTCTGGTTTATAAGTGTTTATGAATTTAATGTATTGTTTGTCAACATTGACCTGGGACATTTAAACATTCAATGACCTTTTGTCTGAAATGATCGAATTTCCAAGAGGTCTTACGAATTTCTAAGTATGGCATCACTGTATACATTTCTATGTATAACTTAAAGTTTTTTGTTTTTTGTTGTTTTTTGTTGTTTTTTTGTTGTTTTTTTTTTCAATTTCAGGCCTCGAAGGTGACCCCATTTATTGCCTCCGTCGCATGACTATTTAAGGGTCGGAGGTCCATCCCTTAACAGTCTTACAATAATGTGTTAAAACATGAAAAGTTAACATAGTATTAACATAAAGTAAATTACGGCAAACATTTATTTGAAAAATTGAATATGTAAAGGAGGTTATTAGTTCAAGACATAGAAAAATATTACTACATCTACATTATGCCTTAAACAAAAAACATAATTACTTTTTTCTATATTTATGAGTAATACACAAACAAATGATACTAATGGGTATAAGGATGATTATTTACAAACGAAAACAACAATATAACACAACAAAAACATCAAAGACAGATACTTTGCGGCCAGGGCACGTTCAAAAATACTACAAACATGAATTTATTCTTCCATGTATGCTCAAACAAAGCTAGGTATGAAAAACTGAAAAGACAAAGGTCGCTCCTAACATCAACATACGAAAAAGTATTTTGATGATTCACATTTGTCATTATCAGATTGGAACAAAAAAAATTGGATAGGTCTCTATTATATTATGATTAATGACATATATTTAAAATAGTATGCCAATCTTTTTCAAATTGGTCAAGATTTCCACATTGGATAGCTTTTTCTTCATTTACCTTTAGAACATATGAAATATACTTTATACGAGCACCAGCAAAAGATAGCATTGTTTTATTAGTTTTACATTTAAAAATATACATTTTGACATATAAAAGAACTAAATTGTTTACAATATTTATTGTATTGTTTCCTTTAGTGTAACCAAAAAGCATAGTTTCTTTATTCAAGTTTGGCATGTTTAGTTTATCTATACAAATTTCGTGTATTAGTTTATTGCTGTGAATGCATTCCCAAAAGATATGTTCTATAGTTTCATCATGAAGATTACAAAGGCTACATAAGGGACTGGTAATATATTTCATTTTGAACAAAAGATTATTTGTACCCAAAATCCTATGGATAAGTCTTACTTGGAACCATTGTATATAAGTATCTTTTCTCAATTTGAATGGTAAATTATATATATTCTTCCAGTATTCATCGTCATTTGAGAGGCATAGTTTTGTGACCATTTGACCTGACAAACGGGCTTGCTGGAATTGACATTAAGCGAATCATACATATATTTTGAGCCTTTTTGGTCTTTAATTATCCTTTTTATGTGTATTGGAATTGTTGGGATTTTTTCTCTCTTAAAAGTTAAAGGGTTGAAGCAGACATTTTGAAAAAAGGTTGTAACTGCTTTTTTAATTCCTAAATATAAAAGATGATTGATATTTATATTGTAGATCTTGCCTAACTCTTCTGGTGTATAAAACTGGCCATTTTCTTGTAAGATATCATAAATACAACGAATTCCCTTATCATACCAAGATTTCCAAAAAATACTTTTCTTGCCAATAGTAATGTTGTGATTGTAAAATAAAGGTAAGTTACAAATGTCTTCTTTATCAAATTTCTGATACTCAATAAACAATGAAAATGCATTTAAAGTGTGTTTCCAGAATTCATTTTTAATAGATTTTGACATTTTCTCGACATAATGCTTTCCACACGTGACTAATTTATGTACATCAATATACTTATCCAACAACCATCACTTGAAATAATTCTTCTTATCCATGTAAGTTTTAACGCATTCATAAAAGCATTTATATTTACCATTCTTAAACCCCCTTCCATGTAATCTTTAACTAACACATTTTTATTAATTTTTGAATTTCCATTCCAAATTAAAGCATATAATGTATCATTAATTTGTTGTATATATTTATCCGAAGGATTCGGCAACATTAAAAATAGATGGTTTAGTTGTGAGATAAGTATTGTTTTTATTACTGTTATTTTACCGATTGGAGTCAAAGCTCTTCTATTCCATTGTTTAATCAGTTTTTCTATATTGGATATTGTTTCTTTAAAGTTAAGATCTATCATTTTTTCAAGATCCACATGGAATGTTATACCAAGCATTTTGAAACTAGTTTCGTTCCAATTCATTTTCCATCTAGTTTTTATGCTATCACTGCTGTACTTTTTAATGCCTATCCAAACAACCTTTGTCTTTTCAAAGTTCACCCTGAGCCCCGAGATCTGAGCAAAAACTGATAAAACATAAATACATGTCCATGTATAACTTAAAGTTAGTAACACAAAATTTGCCTAAATAGCCTATGTGACAAGGAATAAAGACTTTCAGTTTCAATTTAAGTATAGTAGGTTCGAATCTGAGTGGACAAAAAATTGCGGTTTTTTTTCTTTTATTTTCATCAAAATACATTTTTACTTGTTTACTTAGATTGTGCAAATCAACCATTGTACGACATTACATATTGAAATTATGAAGAATTACATGTATATCAAAGTTTAGAAACAAATAAATACATACATACATACATACATAAATAAAGAAATAAATAAATAAATAAATAAATAAAACCGTAAATAATCAAAAGATTTATCCACTTATGCTGCATGTAAATAAAAGAAATAGTGATGGAAATATAACAGGATTCGACCCTGCAACCTCGCGATTGCAATGCCATCCTACTTACCACTGGGCTATCGGCAAATGAAAATGAAAGTATTGTGAACTTATCTATCTTTAAAAAATAAATGGGTAAATCGTTATGAATTACGGAAACTAGCGAACATCATCCCGAAAATTAATATTGCCAAACAATAATCGATAATATATTTTTGTTATTTAAATAACGATAATTTGGTAAACATGCATGATTACCAGTTCAATTATAACACATGAGTGAGTGTACCTTCTGTATACAATTTTTATTTTAAATTCTAATATTTAATTCTATTGTACTTGCTGATTATTTCTACAGTTGTAATTATTTTCAACATTTTACAATAATGAAAATGTGAAACAAAAACTTTTAAAGTAAGTATTCCATCATTTACATCAATTTTCCCCTTAGATTAAATAATTTATACATTGAACAGTTAGACTTATAAATGTCGTCGAATTATTTTTGTAAAATATGAAACAACAACTGTAAAAGTAGACCTTCCATCATTTCCAAAAAAAATTTCACTTTAGATTAAATAATTTATAAAATTTCAGCTAATATAAATAAAAAAAATGAACAAAATTATATTGAAATCAATCATAATCACAGAAAAGTAAAAAAGTAAAGCTGGTTCAAATAATAATTGCAATATATACACTTACCCTCCATGAATTCTTCCATGGTTGGCATTGTTCAATCTTGTGAATATTTCAATCTTTCCCAAATTGAATGTTAATGAGCCAAGTTGAAAACGGGTGTGTAAAGTAAAAGGTCAAGTAATAAGGAATATAAACCTTTACCAATGTCTTATTATTTTCTACGAAAACGTTCCTTTTACAAGTGAGATGAATGACGTATATCCAATTATTTCTGCTAAATAATTTGACTTTTGGTCATCCGTACATCAATAGACATCCAAACGTAAAAGGTAAGTCAAAATTGTTTGTATTGTCAATCCCTTAATGATCAATCGTACAAGACACTTGATTTAAGATTTTTCTTCATTATAATTAAGTACATTAAATACTTTAAACAAATAAAACCAAAAAAGAAGTATAATTTTTTGTTTAATGCATGTTATTTCAAATTTCAAAACAATATATCATTTATAAAATCTTTCTTAAGGTAAGTAATGGCCTAGTAAGTTACTGTTTTAAGCTGCCTTTTGCATTCACACTACAATTGTACGATCCGATAAATAAAAAGAATAGTTCTTTTGAACATTGGTAACTTAATGAATGGGATTTTGTAAAATGACCTGGTACATTTGTTTGACTTGTGTTCTTTTGTTACTAAAATAAACCCCCCTTTTGTTAAGCATAGACATAGCAATCAAATTACAGAGTCACGCCTAATGACTGCTTCTAGTGTGTCTTAACCATTAATTCTACCTGTGTGAATTATTGACTGCATTCAAGCATATTGTCATCGGATCTGGTACCCCCTGCTAAATCTTTACACAACTCTTCCTTCTCCAATCGGTGTTCTATAATTTGACTATTTTTGTGTCACAGGGCTATTCGACCGCTTACACATCATCTCCCCTTTTAAAATAGTGAACAGTTTTGAACAGTAACATTTGATTTCATTTAAAAATAACTACATTTCAGTCTCCTATCAATGTCTTATTTGGAGAATACAGTTCTAAAACTTTCCGTACACCTGTCAATGTACCTCTTTTATGTTATGTTTGTCTTTTGCCTGTTTCAGGTATATCATATTTCTTCACCTGACATGTACGACTTACCTGATATTATTCAATGAAGTAAACAACAATCGATAAATATTTTTGTTATTTAAATAACGATAATTTGGTATGCCTGACACATAGTGAGTGTACCTTCTGTATAAAAATTTTTATTTTAAATTCTAAATATAAAACTCTATTGCAACTTGCTGATTATTTCTACAGTTGTAATTATTTTCAACATTTTACAATAATGAAAATGCGAAACAGAAACTTTTAAAGTAAGTATTCCATCATTTTTCAATTTTCCCCTTAGATTAAATAATTTATACATTGAACAGTTAGACTTATAAATGTCGTCGAATTATTTTTGTAAAATATGAAACAACAACTGTAAAAGTAGATCCATCATTTCCAAAAAATTCCACTTTAAATTAAATAATTTATAAAATTTCGGCTAATATAAATAAAAAAATGAACAAAATTATATTGAAATCAATCATTTTCACAGAAAAGTAAAAAATAAAGCTGGTTCAAATAATAATTGCTATATATACACTTACCCTCCATGAATTCTTCCATGGTTGGCATTGTTCAATCTTGTGAATATTTCAATCTTTCCCAAATTGAATGTTAATGAGCCAAGTTGAAAACGGGTGTGTAAAGTAAAAGGTCAAGTAATAAGGAATATAAACCTTTACCAATGTCTTATTATTTTCTACGAAAAAGTTTCTTTTACAAGTGAGATGAATGACGTATATCCAATTATTTCTGCTAAATAATTTGACCTTTGATCATCCGTACATCAATAGACATTTAAACGTAAAAGGTAAGTCAAAATTGTTTGTATTGTCACTCCCTTTATGATCAATCGCAGCAGTTCTATACAAGACACTTGATTTTAAGGTTTTTCCTTTATTATAATTAAGTACATTGAATACTATTAACAATTAAAGCAAAAAGAAGTATAATTTTTTGTTTAATGCATGTTTTTTTCAAATTTCCAAACAATATATCATTTATAAAATCTTTCTTAAGGTAAATAATGGCCTAGTAAGTTACTGTTTTAAGCTGCCTTTTGCATTCACACTACAATTGTACGATCCGATAAATAAAAAGAATAGTTCTTTTGAACAGGGATAACTTAATGAATGGGATTTGTAAAATGACCTAGTACATTTGTTTGACTTGTGTTCTTTTGTTACTAAAATAAACCCCCTTCTTTAAGCATAGACATAGCAATCAAATTACAGAGTCACGCCTAATGACTGCTTCTAGTGTTTCTTAACCATTAATTCTACCTGTGTGAATTATTGAAGTTGAAAAAGAATCTTATCTCTGACTGCATTCAGCATATTGTAATCGGATCAGGTACCCCCCTGCTAAATCATTTACACAACTCTTCCTTCTCCAATCGGTGTTCTATAATTTGACTATTTTTGTGTCACAGGGCTATTCGACCGCTTACACATCATGTCCCCTTAAAAATAGTGAACAGTTTTGAACAGTAACATTTGATTTCATTTAAAAATAACTACATTTCAGTCTCCTATCAATGTCTTATTTTGGAGAGAACAGTTCTAAGACTTTCCGTACACCTGTCAATGTACCTCTTTTTATGTTATGTTTGTCTTCTTTGTCTGTTTCAGGT
This sequence comes from Ruditapes philippinarum, assembly GCF_026571515.1. NCBI lineage: Eukaryota > Metazoa > Mollusca > Bivalvia > Venerida > Veneridae > Ruditapes > Ruditapes philippinarum. The sequence continues at coordinate 123,324 of NW_026863611.1, forward strand.
ATATCATATTTCTTCACCTGACATGTACGACTTACCTGATATTACTTCAATGAGTAACGAAAGGTTATACCCATATTTGTCTTGAAATCAAGGCAAACACCTTGAAAACCCATACAGGTATTTCTATTATGGTAACATTACATCGTCGTCATGTAGACGACGATGACAAAGCAATGCAAAGAGGAAGCGAAACAAACCAAACTAAAAATAGAATTCCTGGTATGTAAATTGAATAATCCAGACTATTGATTTTACCTAACTTTATAAATCTATATTGCGACAGACCAAAGCTGGGTCTTCTCAAGATAATAATCAATTTCTAGGCAACCGGAATTTTACTTCTTTCGGTTTATTTTCCCGAAATCGAAGTATCATACCTCTCTGAAATATAGTATTAAATATTATTTTGTGAATTTTGACTTTTTAAGATACTGTAACTCTGTAAAACTTTATATGATATTTATATATCTTGAAACCACCCCTATATGAAAGAAGGTTAAGTAGGTTGCCTAACTTTAAACAATGATCATACGATATGGCAAACACATACATTTTTCAAATGTACAGACTAAGTTTGCAAAATCAAAATATATTTTAATAATATCTGCCTTTAGTGATTACTGGGCTGGGTACCTCAAAACTTATTATGCAAATAGTTTTTTAAATATATAGAGCACTACTATCTTTCTAGGCAGCAGATTAAAACATGCACTATGGTTGGCATTAAGAACTGATTTTCCTAAATTTAAAATTTTGATTTAGTCAAGCAAATGTTTTATTAAATATATTTACAAAGTAACTATGAGAAATATACCTCTGTTTTTGCTAATTTCTACTGAAATTGAAAGATTGAGAATAATGTTTCATGTGTATCAATTATCAAATTAAATCAAGTTTCTTTGATTGTATAAATGTAGATATTTTATATATAGTATATTATATCAAAATGAAATATTAGTAGAGGCTCAATTTTATTACAAGTAAAATGATACAACATTTTCTATTACATGATTTGATTAGTTATCTCTTATTTTACTTTTAAATGTTTTTATATATTTTTGATTATGGGGTCGTTTGTGCAAGCTTAGAAGGTTTGAATATGACAATATTAAATTATCTAAAAGGAAAGTCTATTGATCTAAGGTATTCTGTAAAAATGTAGGAGGAATATCTGTAAGTAGGTTTTGATGCTTGTATTTCATACTTAGAGGATTTGGTTCCAAATATTGCAAATACATCTTCTTTATCAAAAAGAAGAATGAATGGTATGTCAAACAGAAATGTTTAATTTTCCCAAAAGGGTTTCGTTTCAAATTCACTTTTACAACAATATTTATTCACTGTACAGATAAAATGAATGTAATGAATGTTTACATACACTTGTAATATAATGAATTAAGTATATAATCGTAATTGTTTTTTATACATGTATGATTGTAACAATAATGCATCTATCAAATTGAATAAATTATCATCCGAAGTTACATATTCTGATACACCCAAATGTGTAAAATAAATGTTGTTTTATTTCCATATATATACTAACAAATAATATTGTTTAGATTGTATTTTATTTCATTAGTAAAAATGATGAAGTTTTTTGTTTCATCAAATGTGTTTGTGTTCTGCATAGAGTGTTCTTATTTAAAATTTTACAATGATGCATGTTGTTCCTAAAATGGGACACACCAATACTGCTAAATATTTAATATGTATTTGACAAAAAAGCATATATTTTATGAGCAGAATAAGGTGTACATCATTAAAATGGTGTTTGCTTTCATGCATTTAAGATGTTTTCATTTCAAATCTTAGCATAAAAGCTAACATTTATTAACTGAAAACCATATTTCTAAAGGTATACATAAGCAAAGCCCATTCACCAGCTGACATCTCATAAATAAAATTAGCCACACAATGCTCTCTTTCAACATATTTTAAGCTTCAAACTTCTAACATGTTGTAAAATAATTGTTTAAAGAGATAACAAACTCTTCCAATGTTTTTTGTGCAATATTTTAAAATAAGACCTAAGGGTTTACGTGCCCTTAGCGCGTGAATAATGATTTTCTTGCAATAAGATATTAGCAAACACATTAATTCAGATCAATAATTGCTGTCCATACGTATGCTTTCCAAACAACTTTGTGTAACAGTGGCACTCTGATATCATCATCGTTTGATATCAATATTTTGTGAATTTTAAGACTCAGACACATTCTTTAGATTATTTTTCAACATGTATTTGCCAATTCTCTTTGAATGTCCATAGAGCCCTAAGTATACAACAAAATTGCAAAACATTTTAACATCTTCTTTTTTAAAGAAAATAATTAGATTGAGTCTGGCTAAAAATATTCATTTGTACTTTTACAAATCATCAATTTTCAAAAGAACCATTGTCTCAGGTCATAAGCATGATCATCAATTTTCAACTCAGGGTATAAGTTTTATCTACTAATCTCGGAATAATTCGAATTAATGACATCATAATCATGTCTCAATTTTCAAAAGAGCCACTGTCTCAGGGGATAAGCATTACCTACTTATCTCGGATTAATGACGTCATAATCCCCCTCCATCTGAAAAAGATATCCTCCTAAAAATTATCATCTCATCATGTATATATAAACCACAGTCATCTATGATGCAACCGTGCCGTTAACACACGGCACAAAGGAACAACCAGATAACCTTTATATGCGGTGACATCAGTTATTGTACCCTCCATACAATAAATCTATCTAACACGTAGCCCCCGAGTATTAATAAGATTGCCGAGTGTTTTGAAGTTCTTTCTCTTTTGTATCATAATCAAACATAAAAACACGTTCCCTGTTGTCACAAAATGAAACCCCGGGAAAAAGAAGCCAATGAACGAGCATCTGAATATGATATTTTTGTCGCTTTCCCTTTCTCTTCCGTCACAATAAGTAAACCCCTGCAAAGATGAGCCAATCAACGGGCATGCTCTGGAGTGCGGGTAACTTATACCTGTTCTCCAGTTAACGCACTGTGCATGTATATGTATACGATTTAACTGTGACACATTTTCAACAGAAAGGTCCCCAAACTATGATACAATTTCATATTAAATAATTGCTTACATTACAAGAGGTAATGATTGACTAATTTAAATTGTTTAAATGAAACAAACAAGTGACAGAACATTACTAGTAACAAGATGTATTCTTTTTAACAAATTTTGACGTATACCTAACAATTATCATACATTTTACAGGATTGAAGTCTCTCAGTTGCCTCCCATGCACTTCTGGTTTATAAGTGTTCATAAATTTAATGTATTGTTTGTCAACATTGACCTGGGATGTTTGAATATTCAATGACCTTTTTTCTGTCATTATCGGATTCCCAAGAGGTCTTACGAATTTTAAAGTATGGCATCACTGTATACATTTCTATGTATAACTAATAGTTAGTAACACAGAATATGCCTCAATAGCCTAAGTGACAAAGAATAAAGACTTTCAGTTTCAATTTAAGTATTATAGGTTCGAATCTGAGTGGACAAAAGAAATTGCGTTTTTTATTATTTTATTAGACGCCGTGTACACGCGGCGTCTAGTAGATATGCATTCGTTCAGGCAGCAATGGGGAAAATTTTAGTCTTGTTTTTGTTTATTTTTTTAGTTCTAACAAAATTACACAGTTTTCAGATTTTCGGATAAAAATAGCTTTTCTGATGATCAACATGTCCCCGAGCGTCATGGAATTAAATAAACGTTCAACAAAAGTGATACTTCCAGGGTTAAATATCACATTCTTTTTATTTTTATATTCTTTTTTTTATAATTTACCAATAAAATAACGTACCAATGAGCCAGTCTATATTCTAAAGCAGGAAATTACTAGCGGAATATCCTCGGCTATTATCAATATCAACAGAAAGGGCCGAAAAGTTGCGGTTGAGAAATTAGGGTATAATCAGCGTAATTACTTCAATTACCTTAATGCATTTCAATCTTTATTTAGTGGTCATTCTATCGACAATATATAAAATACGTTTTACAACAAACACGGATAAGTGTAAACCTTCATTTTGAAAATAATAAAAAGGGGTTGAATTGAAAATCTTAAATTTAGTATACAATCATTTAATTATGCCTCGGTCAGTCGGGGAGTATTTCTTGACACTATATGCTAGGTGGATTTTGGTTTGTTTTTTTAACCCTAATACCCTTTTAGGTGTTTAAACCACACGTGCTGGATACCGAAAATAAGCTATTTTCGCGAAAACAAGTTCGCGGTTACGAAAATAAGATTTATTTTTGAAATAGCGCATTTATCTGTTTAAATAAGTATGTTAATCATATATTCATGCATTCTTTGAATGATTTTGCAGAAAATCAAAATTTCAGAATTAAAAAAATATCTAAAAAAAAGTGCAGTTTGAGTCGAAAATACATACGTACGAAAATACCTCAAATGGTCGTGTAAAGCGGAAATCTACGAAATTGATATAATGTATTAAAAACGTATTTTTGTTGTTATTAAATTTTAATATAAGTTGTGAAACATGTTACAAATCTATTTTCTTAGGTTATTTTAGCATGCATTATTTCTATACTGTATAATACTGAATCAGGGTTGTAGACCCCGGCGGCCCGGGTCCGATTCCCGGCACCGGAACACACTTTTGTTCTCAAGTTTTTTTTCGTCTTCATTTTCGTCTTCATTTATTAAACAAGCAGCACATACCAAACAATTGATTACTGCTTCGGATATTCAACTGCAGAGAGCAATTTGCTGATTTTGTACGTTACCTGTGACTGTTCACATCATTTTGCGGCGTCTTTGATGTGCATCATCAACATTTAACTTGTTTTCATCACAATACATTTTTACTTGTTTACTATGATTGTGCGAGTCAACCATTGTACGACATTACATATTGAAATTATGAAGAATTACATAGGCATGTATATCAACGTTTAGAAATACATAAATAGATAAATAAATAAATAAACCCATAAATAATCAAATGATTTATCCACTAATGCTGCATGTAAATAAAAGAAATAGTGATGGAAATATAACAGGATTCGACCCTGCAACCTCGCGATCGCAATGCCATCCTACTTACCACTGGGCTATCGGCAAATGAAAATGAAAGTATTGTGAACTTAACTATCATTAAAAGTAAATGGGTAAATCGTTATGAATTACGGAAACTAGCGAACAACATCCCATAAATTAATATTTCGTGTACCTTCTGTATACAATTTTTATTTTAAATTCTAATATTAAATTCTATTGTACTTGCCGATTATTTATTCAGTTGTAATTATTTTTAACATTTTACAATAATGAAAATGTGAAACAGAAACTTTTAAAGTAAGTATTCCATCATTTACATCAATTTTCCCCTTAGATTAAATAATTTATACATTGAACAGTTAGACTTATAAATGTCGTCGAATTATTTTTGTAAAATATGAAACAACAACTGTAAAAGTAGGTCTTCCATCATTTCCAAAAAAAAAATCACTTTAGATTAAGTAATTTATAAAATTTCAGCTAATATAAATGAAAAATGAACAAAATTATATTGAAATCATAATCACAGAAAAGTAAAAAATAAAGCTGGTTCAAATAATAATTGCAATACAGTCCGACCCCGATTATTCGACAACCCTTTATTCGAATACCCGGCATTATCCGAAGTAGATAGGCGGTCCCGTTTTTATCTCTATATAAATCAATATAAATACGAGCGTATTATTCGAAATGCATTATCCAAATACCGCCTATTTTTCGAAGTAAAATTTCGGTCCCGATTATACAATTATGAAAGAATTTCACACCTATTATTCGAAGCCAGCCTAATTATTATTCGAAGCTAAACTAATTGGCGCAGATCCACTCGCTGACCGGTCGACTTGTGAAAAATATCAACAGTCAGGCGTGTATTTAAACAATTATGATAACAACTCTTTATCAACTTTAATTACCGAAAATGAAAAGCTATGCACAGTGTCCGATTTTGTTACTGTTATTGCTTGAAGATGACAGCAATAATTTTCATACATACCGTAAATGTAAATTTGTCAAAACTTTTCATTAATTGTAACGCTACATGAGAGCCTTTATCCTTATCGAAAATACCAGCGTTTAGCTGTACATACCGTAGTGACGGCCATTATCAAGGCTTTGCGCGAAACGAAATGATACATAATGTAGAATAAAATTAAAGTATTTATGTCTAAAATGTCAATACAATAATTTTTAGGCATCTTTTCTTTAATATTTATTTTACTCAATTGATGACAGGTGATTACAGGAAGTAAATGTGTTGTAAACGATAGTTTTGCTATGATTGGTCAAAGTGGAGTAGTTTTAGTCTATCACAATATTCCGATTTCGATTATTCGAACCCATCGATTATTCGAAGTAAATATTCAGTCCCAGGCACTTCGAATAAACGGGGTTGGACTGTATATACACTTACCCTCCATGAATTCTTCCATGGTTGGCATTGTTCAATCTTGTGAATATTTCAATCTTTCCCAAATTGAATGTTAATGAGCCAAGTTGAAAACGGGTGTGTAAAGTAAAAGGTCAAGGAATATAAACCTTTACCAATGTCTTATTATTTTCTACGAAAACGTTCCTTTTACAAGTGAGATGAATGACGTATATCCAATTATTTCTGCTAAATAATTTGACCTTTGGTCATCCGTACATCAATAGACATCCAAACGTAAAAGGTAAGTCAAAATTGTTTGTATTGTCAATCCCTTAATGATCAATCGCAACAGTTCTATACAAGACACTTGATTTAAGATTTTTCCTTCATTATAATTAAGTACATTAAATACTATAAACAAATAAAACCAAAAAAGAAGTATAATTTTTTGTTTAATGCATGTTATTTCAAATTTCAAAACAATATATCATTTATAAAATCTTTCTTAAGGTAAGTAATGGCCTAGTAAGTTACTGTTTTAAGCTGCCTTTTGCATTCATACTACAATTGTACGATCCGATAAATAAAAAGAATAGTTCTTTTGAACATTGGTAACTTAATGAATGGGATTTGTAAAATGACCTAGTACATTTGTTTGACTTGTGTTCTTTTGTTACTAAAATAAACCCCCCTTTTGTAAGCATAGACATAGCAATCAAATTACAGAGTCACGCCTAATGACTGCTTCTAGTGTGTCTTAACCATTAATTCTACCTGTGTGAATTATTGAAGTTGAAAAAGAATCTTATCTCTGACTGCATTCAAGCATATTGTAATCGGATCAGGTACCCCCTGCTAAATCTTTACACAACTCTTCCTTCTCCAATCGGTGTTCTATAATTTGACTATTTTTGTGTCACAGGGCTATTCGACCGCTTACACATCATCTCCCCTTAAAATAGTGAACAGTTTTGAACAGTAACATTTGATTTCATTTAAAAATAACTACATTTCAGTCTCCTATCAATGTCTTATTTGGAGAGAACAGTTCTAAAACTTTCCGTACACCTGTCAATGTACCTCTTTTATGTTATGTTTGTCTTTTGCCTGTTTCAGGTATATCATATTTCTTCACCTGACATGTACGACCTGATATTACTTCAATGAGTAACGAAAGGTTATACCCATATTTGTCTTGAAATCAAGGCAAACACCTTGAAAACCCATACAGGTATTTCTATTATGGTAACATTACATCGTCGTCATGTAGACGACCATGACAAAGCAATGCAAAGAGGAAGCGAAACAAACCAAACTAAAAATAGAATTCCTGGTATGTGAATTGAATAATCCAGACTATTGATTTTACCTAACTTTATAAATCCATATTGCGACAGACCAAAGCTGGGTCTTCTCAAGATTATTATCAATTTCTAGGCAACCGGAATTTTACCTCTTTCGGTTTATTTTCCCGAAATCGAAGTATCATACTTCTCTGAAATATAGTATTAAATATTATTTTGTGAATTTTGACTTTTTAAGATACTGTAACTCTGTAAAACTTTATATGATATTTATATATTTTGAAACCACCCCTATATGAAAGTAGGTTACGTAGGTTACCTAACTTTAAACAATGATCATACGATATGGCAAACACATACATTTTTCAAATGTACAGACATAGTTTGCAAAATCAAAATATATTTTAAAAATATCTGCCTTTAGTGATTACTGGGCTGGGTACCTCAAAACTTACGATGCAAATAGTTTTTAAATATATAGAGCACTACAATCATTCTAGGCAGCAGATTAAAACATGCACTATGGTTGGCATTAAGAACTGATTTTCCTAGCTTTAAATTTTGATTTAGTCAAGCAAATGTTTTATTAAATATTTACAAAGCAACTATGAAAAATATACCTCTGTTTTTGTTAATTTCTACTGAAATTGAGAAGATCGTTTCAGGTGTATCAATTATCTAATTAAATCAAGTTTCTTTGACTATAAATGTAGATATTTTATATACAGTATATTATATCAAAATGAAATATAAGTAGAGGCTCAATTTTATTACAAGTAAAATGATACAACATTTTCTATTACATGATTTGATTAGTTATCTCTAATTTTCCTTTTGAATAGTATTATATATTTTTGATTATTGGGTAGATTGTGCAAGCTTAGAAGGTTTGAATATGACAATATTAAATTATCTAAAAGGAAAGTCTATTGATCTAAGGTATTCTGTAAGAATGTAGGAGGAATATCTATAAGTAGGTTTTGGTGCTTGTATTTCATTCATATTGCAAATACATCTTCTTTATCAAAAAGATGAATGAATGGTATGTCAAACAGAAATGTTTAATTTTCCCAAAAGGGTTTCGTTTCAAATTTACTTTTACAACAACATTTATTCACTGTGCAGATAAAATGAATGTAATGAATGTTTACATACACTTGTAATATGATAAATTAAGTATATCATCGTAATTGTTTTTTATACATGTATGATTGTAACAATAATGCATCTATCAATTTAAATGTATTATCATCCGAAGTTACATATTCTGATACACCCAAATATGTAAAATAAATGTTGTTTTATTTCCATATATACTAACAAATAATATTGTTTAGATTGTTTGTTTTTTTAATTATTTCATTATTAAAAAAGAATAAGTTTTTTGTTTCATCAAATGTGTTTGTGTTCTGCATACAGTGTTCTTAATAATATTTAAAATTTTACAATGATGCATGTTGTTTCTAAAATGGGACACACCAATACTGCTAAATATTTAATAATATGTATTTGACAAAAAAGCATGTATTTTATGAGCAGAATAAGGTGTACATCATTAAAATGGTGCATGTTTCATGCATTTAAGATGTTTCATTTCAAAATCTTAGCATAAAAGCTGACATTTATTAATTGAAAACCATATTTCTAAAGGTATACATAAGCAAATCCCATTCACCAGCTGACATCTTATAAATAAAATTGGCCACACAATGCTCTCTTTCAACATATTTTGAGCTTCAAATTACATGTTGTAAAATAATTGTTTAAAGAGAGGTAACAAACTCTTCTAGTGGTGTTATGTGCAATTTTTTACAATAAGACTTAAGGGTATACGTGCTCTTAGCGCGAGAATAATAATTTTCTTGCAATATGATATTAGCAAACACATTAATCCATTTGTAAGATCAATAATTGCTGTCCATACGTATGCTTTCCAAACAACTTTGTGTAACAGTGGCACTCTGATATCATCATCGTTTGATATCAATATTGTGGCCATTTTAAGACTCAGAAACATTCTTTACATTATTTTTCAACATGTATTTGCCAATTCCTTTTGAATATCCATAGAGCCCTAAGTATACAACAAAATTGCTAACATTTTAACATCTTTTTTAAAGAAAATAATTAGATTGAGTCTGGCTAAAAATATTCATTTGTACTTTTACAAATCATCAATTTTCAAAAGAACCATTGTCTCAGGGGATAAGCATTATCATTAATGTATCATCAATTTCAAAATAACCATTGTCTCAGGTCATAAAGATGATCAAAAATTTTCTACTCAGGGTATAAGTTTTATCTACTAATCTCGCATTAATTCGAATTAATGACATAATAATCATGTCTCAATTTTCGAAAGAGCCACTGTCTCAGGGGATAAGCTTTACCTACTTATCTCGGATTAATTCGGATTAATGACGTCATAATCCCCCTCCATCTGAAAAAGACATCCTCCTAAAAATTATCATCTCATAATGTATATATAAACCACAGTCATCTATGATGCAACGGTACCGTTAACACACGGCACAAAAGAACAACCTTATAACCTTCCTATGCGATGACATCAGTTATTGTACCTTCCGTACATCGGTATATCTTAAGGTTTATCTGTACAATGACTTCATACTACACACACCAATACAAAAAGTATGATACTGACAAAGTACAAAACTGTAGCATCTATTTAAACTTTGGAATATTAATTTATAAGAATTATAGGTTGTGCTGACAAAAGAAATACGAATAAAAGGATGGTCATTGCTACGTTGATGTTTCTTCAAGTACTTCACATTCATAGGAACACGTAAAGAAATACATGTACATTTTTAAATTTAAATTTAATCTTTAACTAGTCCTTCGTATTTAAGTTGAAAGACGATGTAAGCATCAAACCTCAATCTTATATTGTTAGCTCTGCTTTGACCTCAAAATAGCTATAATAACTATTATAACGTTAACATAGAGAAAATAAGAACCCTTAAAGAAAGTCCAAATGGCAAAATGAAAATGATACAGGCTCCTTTTGATTGAGCCTGTTCATAGACGATACTGTCAAGTACAAACTACCGTCCACGCCCCCTAGTACCGGCTTAAGCAGAATTCAACATTTAAATATGAAACGGCAAATTTTGAATTTAGAAACACCCGCATGTTACCATACGGCGGTTATTATGGAACCTTCAATGTGACACTTCTGTGTCATTTCATGAAAAGCAGCGTAGTGTCCCCAAGTAATAGAAAGCGTGTGCCCTAAACGAGAAGAAAATAGGCAGAACTAAATAAAATGGAATTTTGAAAGAAGATCAGAGGTTATGAAGTCGCATAATTATCACAGATAAGACGTCAAAAGACAAAGATTAAAGGCAGGCAATATAAGCTATGGGTGATTCAACATTACTCAATTAGGAATATTGGAACCACCCAACTAGTAAATAATATTGTGCTGAACCATCTTAAAGGATCGAAAATATAACATCTCTGATATTGAATGTACGGGGCGACTTTTTACAGCCTTCACACGGCACAAACAACGCTGTTCAATGTGGTGATAAAATAGAGAAAATAAGAAGCCTTAAAGAAAGTCCAAAACGGCAAAATGAAAATCTTGCAGGCACGGTTTGATTGAGCCTTTTAAGGCGATTCTTAAGACATTAAAAAGAACCCGTTCTCAAGGACGTCCAAATACATAATATCCATAACGACATTTTGAAATGTGACGTAATTTCCAAATTGGAAGGTTTATAAACCATATTCAATATGTAGCTCTCAACAACGTTGAAAATTAATTTCCTCTAACTTGCTAAAAACCTGTTCTTTTAGAAATATTGTATCGTAATTGAAGTAAGGAACTTTCAATAAAACTAACTTGCTTTTATATAGAAAGTTTTCATAGGGAAATAGAAAAATAATGTTTTAAGGAAATATATCTTTTTTCTTAAATGCATGTAAATATGTACACAGAAATACAATAAATTGTAAATCATCACATATAGTTATATAAGTATTGTACAAAAAGAATGCTGAAAGCGTAGTTCCATTTTTTCCAGGTAAATGTTCATTCTTTATTAAAATGTAACCATTCAATTTGATCGATCTGCTTATTTTGCAACAAAGACAGTCGTTGTTCTTGACATTCTTTTAAATCCTCCAATGTTCTCAAAACTATAAAGTTTGCATTTTTGTTCAACTTCGTCGCAGTCGCAGTAGCTGTACGCAATGCAATGGGGATCGTCAATGCATAATTGTTTACATTTTGTACTATTTATGTTTCTTTTATCATCTACATCCAACTCCCTTTCTGTACCTTTAATATCCGTACCAACAAAAATAAGGTCTTTACTCGATTTCCCGATTAAAAGCATGGATTTCCACTCGGCGTTCTCATCTCCAGAAATGTTCTTGATTGTGCTGTGCATGTAACAACTCTGATAATAGATATTATATTTGTTACAAGTTGCACAATATGTAATGGCGACGCAATCAATAAGTTTCAAACAATGGTCGATGCATTCTTTGTACGTTGAAACTATTGAAGCATAGCTATCATAAAGTATTGTCCCATCAAGCATCATTCCTGGGGTCAGTGATTGGCACGATTCCACTTCACCTTTAGATATCATACTCTGGCAATATGCGTGCTTTGTTTTATTGATGGTTTTTGCAATATGGGCAAGATTAACGCTTAATTCGGCCGGGTTCATATACTTTTCTGTAAAGAGCTCCTCTATCGACGCAAGTTTGTAGCTAGATGGCACAGGGCTGTCCTTCACTGTTGAAGCCCATGTCATTGCGTCGCCGTTTGCAGGAGGCGCTGCTCCAACTGAAATTGTTTTCGTTTCCACTGATTTTGAAAATGCAGAAGCCTTTAGTTTTTGGGAAGAATCCATAGAAAATCCTCCGCCGACATTGAATAAACCAGAGTAGCTTGCAGAGGCCTCAACGTTGACTCCACTTTCAATTTGAGTTTCGTACTTCTTTGATTCCATTTTATGTTCGTAAGTAAACCTTGCTCCAAATGTGACTTCAGTAGGAAAATGAGTACCATATGTGTCAAGGAATTCTAAATATACATCAGTGGAGTTTGTACTACTTAGTCTTTTGACCCAGCTAAGAAAGACAGGATCTAGCGGTGGAGGTGACCGCTTGACTAGTTTGCTGAAGTAATAATTGCAGCTCGCCGAGGAGAGTATGTAAACGGACTCTCCAGTTGATATTTGTGACGAAGATGCTTTGTAATCGGCGCTTGCAGAAAAGCTTAAACCCCACCCACCACCACTTACACTGGCAGACACTGATAGTGAATTAGCAAACTCGTATTGTGTTTGAACGACTTTTGATGTAAACGACGTAATGCACGACACGTCCGGGACCACAACAAGACCTTGTGGGACACTATAGCGACAATCGGCTGTTTGCTTTTCGTTTTCGTAATTGGCAGCAAAGATCGGGTACGTAAAGCCAGGGTCATGTCCAGTTGCAAGAGGAAAACCACGCAATATGTTGTAGCCCATTAAAGCATAGTCGATGTCCGGAAACGAAAGTTTAAAGTGAGTCCCTTGACATTCTTGGAGTAGATAGTCTTGGCGCATCCCTGCATTCAGATTAAGCATATAGAATTGTTAGTGCTTAAAAAGTTGATGCAATTCATGAAAATATACACATCACGCATAACTGGAACATAATCTAACAATTGGTTGTTTATTTCCGTTGACTGTTTAACATTTATTTTGGACACACTGTGTAAGTAGTTTAAACGTTACCTTATTAATATTTACAATTTGTTTTGTGTACGACTGTGCTATTTTGCTAGTTATTACTATGGAACTGATTCTTTCCAAACTTGAGGTAAAATTTCGTCAAAATACACACGTAATTTAAACCTGTGCAAATACTTCAGACATTTAAACGTTGGTCTTGTGTTTCGCAAAATCTTTTTTACAAACAAATCGTGGCTACTTATCGTGTATATAAATTTAAAGACAATAATGTTATACAAAGGTTTGGGGCAAAATGTTATTTTATATTTTATCGGATAAACACCCTCAATAGTACCAACTGATTTTAAGTCCAATACAAGTCTCAATCAAACCGAGTCTGCAATTCTCTTGTAATTTTATTGTGCTTAAAGCATCCGAGGGATCACTTTGTTTCCAGATTTTTAGTTTTATTATTCTAGGGTCTTTAAAGCTTACATCCATATTTAGCTAAATCGAGTCTTTTCTACTATTTAAATGTTATATTTTAGCATATTTAAAGCTGTTTAGATTGATTATGTATTGCCAAACTATTTACCAATATTCAGATAATGTTTCTGCGTATTGTCTGATTGTATCTGTCCACCAAGTAATCCATTTTCATGTTGGTTTGACGATGTAAGTATTTCCATCAAATCCCTGAAGTAAAATATTCAAATAAGCATAAAAACTAAAATCTCAATTGAATTGAAGTAAAATGAAGCAGCTAAGAATGCGAATTTTCAAATAGTTAAAACAATTATATAGTAGAGCGTTCTTATTTTGTGCATTCAAAAAATGAAACTTGTCAAGAAATAGTTCATGACTTTAAGAGGGTGACTTTGTTATCCATGCTGATGCTTACTGATCTCAAAGAGATGATAATGGCAACATGACCAGAATCAGTTAAAACATAGATATAAAAAGTTGATTATGTCATCCGGCAAACTTGTTTCACCATCACTTACATCAACTTACTTTGCTAACATGTTTTTTCTTGCATATCAGACTGGCGTTTCCGGTGACATAAAATTCCATGGAAAATTGTTTTATTTAGGTAAAGAATTTTAAATATAATGGAATATTATAAAATATGCAGGATAGTTTATGTGACTTATGTTAGCGGTTTGAATCAGAATATCCGTCCCTCGGGAACCCGCCTATCGGCAAAAACTCGGCAACAGATGATAGATATTATTATAATAATTATTGTTATTATTATTGAATGGCCAAATTGTTAATTTCTGTGTTAAGGTTTCAAAATCAAATACCGTTACTGTGTTAACACATAACAAGTCAGTTGATTACACCTATTCAATCAGTCTGCAGCTTTTTTATTTATTTGGTGTTCATGAATGAAAATATTGAAACGTTTAAATAGAGTAAAACAATAATACTTACCTGTTAGCGTTTGTTTGAATATATACAATGTATATAAAACAACACACAACAATGAGAAAAGCCGCTAGATATACCACAAATGTCTTATTCCTACCTTTACAGCCCTATAATTAAAATTTAAAAAAGGTATAGCAGTATACACAACATAGCATCATCAATTAAGTGTTAAAACATTTGTCTTTACAGCTATTTGCAATGTTTATAACAATATATAATCATATACTAATGCGTTAAAAGACACAAACTGACTTGATTTTTTGTTGACACTTTCATCGAAAGAGGGTTGGTTTGCCTGTATCACACTTCATGATGGTAAGTCCCAAGTTGTGACTTATTGCCAATAAAAAAAACTAGTAAATTTCTCAGACGTTAAAACAACCTTGCAAAAGTGATTCTCTGAATAGCAAAACATCAGTCAGAATGTGCATAATATATACTTAAGGACAGTGAAAACGCATGGTCGGGATAATTGCATTTTAACAAGGAAAATATATTTCTTTTAAATATTTTTTCACAGTTTCATAAAACCGAATGCATTCCGGTCATTTAGATACCAACATTATGAAAAATGATTGCATTTAAATAAAATTATTGCATAATAAAGACAGTACCCGGAGAATCAAAAGTAACACTTTTGGCTAATTGTGATAAGATCACAACAGAAAAACAGATTGAACAAAATAATGATTACTTTTTGAAATGAAATTATTTATTTTTTTAAACTGTTAATTATAAACTTGTTTTACACACCTTTCTAGAAATGTTAGACACAAACGAGCAATTAAAATCTTTATGAAAATTAATTAAACTATGCCAATGGTCAGTTTTAGAAAACGTAAAAGCTCACATGGAAATTGCATATTCTCACTTTTCCTCTATAAAAAGGTGATAAATTTCAAACACTACTGAAGACTTGCTAGCAAATTGTATGCAATGGTTCTACAAAGAAACCATTACCGCTGGGTTTATTCAGGACAGATTCAGCCTGGTCTATCTTACAAACAAAGCGCCAATCGTTTTGGTGTCCATCGGTCTACAATTTATGGGCTTCACCAGCGTTTCTGCACTACACTACAGGCCAAATGGCGTCAGACTATCCGCACCGTAAGATCTATGAGGCGACGATGTACATCTGTAAGAGACGCTGATGGAGGACATTGTCGTTTCTCAAGATCCCGACGGTGACATTACGAATAGACATTTATGAGTGAATTTGTATTGGATTTTCATTTTGGTTTTTGCCATTTCTCTGAAGAAAAAGTGTGATTTTGGGATTTTCACCTTAGGTTCTTCGATTTACTGGTGTCCATTTGATTTCAAACATTTTAAATTATTTTCAGTTGTTAAATGTGTTTTGTATTAAAGTAATGATATATATCTAACTGAGTCGTTAGTGTTTTGTTTTCATGTAATAAAATACATATAGTGCGGGCGTGCGTTTTCATTGTCCTTAAGTATAATAATAATTACAAATTACTGTCTTTAAAAAAACCCGACATTATTAGTATCAATTTCTTGACTTAAGCGTCATGTTAGAAAAACTTACCGACCGAAATGTCTTATGCCTGTAAAAATTGAATATTAAAGTTTGTTTTCCACGTTTAACCATCATAAAAAGAAAAATTTTACACATTGACAACACATTTATTTACCTGGCATCTAAGGCGTCTGTTCTCAATTGAAGCCTCGGGCTCTGCAAAAAGAAAACACACATGTACGAATACAATAAGAGGTCCTTATAAG